>NW_027113955.1:671126-700016 GCF_000696795.3 Halyomorpha halys
ATATTTAATTTATATTCATTTCAGTATTTATTAATTTAATTATTAATTTTAACACTAGAGATCAGTTCATATTGTACTGATCTACCTCATAAATTGTAGTCGTTTCCACAACGTCATAATAGTCAAAATTGTTATTAAGAAATTGCACTTATGTCGATCATTTTTATGTTATTTTGGCACCGGCCGATGGATGTGGTCATATAGTCGGACAATATTACCGTAAATATTTTGAAGTTTCTCGAGGTAAAAATAACGAATATCAACTTAATTTCTGCCCAGAATACAAAAATTTAACATATATATTTAAAATATAACTAAATAACAATGAGTTCAGAAGAGATCAGGCAATCTCGGTTTTTTCCGATTCGAACTCCTGTCTCTATTTTTCCTTTTTACTCGTTTAATTCTTTAATGTTGGTATTTATCCATTGTTTATTGTTCCTAACACAATAAATCGTTAAAATAGTTCTAAAGAAAGAAAGAAGTGTAAAATTAAATCAAAGAGGCACTTAAGGTTGAAATTTTTAAATTTCATTTTCAATTATTCATTATATAGATATCTACGTGACTCTAAGCAGACCTATTTGGGAATTTGAAGAAAAATAATATGGAAATTTTAGTTACCCAACTTATCGAAATGAAATAACTACTATATAACTAAATATTATAGATTTTTCATAGTGGGTATACTTAATTAAACATAATGAGGAAATAGTTTTTCAATTAATTGCAGTTTATTCAAACACATATTTTGCAATTAAAACTGGTGTCAGATATGTTATTTGCGATTCAAAAAACACTATATTTAAATTTTCAAGCGTATAAAAAAACAGTTTTTTTCAAAAATTCAAACTGCTAAAGGAAGCAGAAATCCTTGTACCAATTTAAACCAAATTTGTCGAATTGTTAAGAACTCTAAGCGATTTACTTTAATACAGGTAGAAATCGTCAACGTCGTTGTTATTTATCCACAACAAAAAAAATTGTTTATTTTCTAATCGATTTGAGTTTTGGTAATGGATGCTCCGCTCATGAAGAATGATTTCAGGTTTAGCGCACTTACTCAGCCTCCACTGGCTCATTACCAGTGACGTGGACTGAGGACGAGAGGACTGCGCTGGGATCTCAAAGGGCCTTACTCTACCCCTCATGGGTGGGTGATAGAGTAGGCTCGAGGATCCTTAGGTCGAGATTGTAAATATTGTATATAATTTATTTTACTTAGTTTGATTATATTGATTTCATTTACTTATTTTTCTTCTTTTATACTTGTAGAGATTTTATTTATTTTTATATTTATATTTTTTATTTTATTATATTTTTTTGTTAATATTTATTTACTTAGTTTATTATTTTTATTTTTTTGTATCAAAGTGTACAATCATTACCATTACCCATTGCCCAAATTTGTGGCCAAATTGTAATATTATCAATAAATAAAAGTCTGCAATTCAATATATTTTTTAGTCTTTTTTTTTTTTTAAATTAAAACCTATGAATGTCATAACTCTTTATAGGAATTGAAAGAATAAACTCTCATTTTCTAACGCGTTTAAGAACTTCGAAATCGGATGAACTGAATACATAAAGAGCTTCAAACCGAATATTGATTTCGTAGCTAAAGATTTAGAACCCTCAAGGATTTAAAAAAAAATCTCCCAGCTCCCAATCACACTGGACGAAACATTATGCATCCATTAATACTTTTCCTAATAAAATCAATAAAACATTTTTGGTGCCTTCTCCTTGTTGTCAGTCGTGTTCATATAAACATTTTTTTAAGAAAGCATCAACTTTTGTATTATACTTCCGTTATGATTCTTATAAATAAATTTATTCTCCAGAGGCCCTGGAATAAATTTATTCAACTTTGTTAATAATATTATTTAACATAAGGATTGTTAACGATTACAAGGCAAGATTTGGCGCATGTGAATTCTAAGCTCTTCTAACGAAAAAAAAGCCAAAACTTGTTTGGTTTTTTTTTTTCTAGCCCATTAAAAAGAAACGCCCTTAACTCACGGGAACATCATGCTTTGTCACGAGACCTTAAATAATGAGTCTACTTTTGCAGCGAGGGACAACTATTTTACTTGTCCAGTTTCGAAAAGGCAAGGTATCGTCTTCAGTTCTGCAAAGAGGTCAACCCCACCCTCTGATATGCTGCACTGCAGCTAACTAGCTCCTTTGACGCTTTGTAACGCTTTGGTGTTTTGGTTAAGGAAACGTAACTGATTTATATAACTATAAACTGTGTATAAATAAATAAACCAATAAACTGTTGTTTTATTAATATTTTTATTTCTACAAATAATTTGAAATATAAATCATTTCGAAAAATTGAATTAAAAAAAAAAAGATGTTTCTATTTTTTAAAATTCGTTAAAAGAAAAAAAAATCAATGCGTATCATTTGATCAAACTATTTTAATTTTTTTTTATTGAAATTTATTATTCTAAAAAAAAATGGCATTTCACTTGTACTTACAACTGAAATGTCATTTATTTTATTTTATTTTTTTAATTTTTAAAAAATGAATGTTCATTCACAATTACTATTTTTTTAGACTCACTGTGACTAAAGCAGATTGTTACTGGAAAAATAACGTAATTAGTGACATCAATTTTTATTTCTTGAAAAGTATTGTTTTATAGAATTTTTTGTTGATGAATTGATTATAAAATATTTTATTATTTCTTTAATTTTTAATTTTTATTTTTTTTATGAACTGTTACATTTAGCGATTTCTTAAATACTACCTTTCATAGTTTTTGTTCAAATTTGTCATAAATTTATTTTCTAATAGTATTTATTAGGTAAAACAAATAATGAAGTCATACCACCCAAAACTTCATAAGAAATATCAATTGTGACTTTAGTTACAGCAAAGTATTTTCAAAGGTATCAACACAATATGTACTCATAATAATAAATGTATCACGTTTCACCTATTATTCAATCTTTTTCAACCATCTTCGAAAAAAATTAATAAATATGTAAAACTATTTTTTACTTCCACTTGCTTGCGGAATATACAGTAAGGGAAATTATTCCCATCGTGAAAATTTTCAAATTCTATATTTCGATAGAAATACATGTTTTAAGGTCCCCTAAGTCCAAAAAAAAAAAAAACCTAGCTCAAAAACAAAAAATCGCAAAAAAATGAAATTACATATTTAAATAGCTCTATGACTGCTATGTTACAGACTTTTTCTATTAAATCGACTAACCGTGCCACTTTGTAGAATTGATTTTTCATATTTTTTCGATTTTCTCTAAAACGACAATAAATATTTGATAAATATAATATTTGTTATATCATTTTCTCATTTATATAGTCTGACATGGCTCAAATGGTGACTTTTTTTTTTATTTTTAAATATTTTCTCAAAGAACCTTTATTTAGTTTATTTGAAAAAAAAAGTTCTCATTGTTAGCAATGAGAAGCAATGGATGAATATAAAATGTAAAGGATTTTATGAATAATAAAAAGAGAAAAAAAGGAAAACAGAAAAAAAAAAAAAAAAAAAAAAAAAAAAAAAAAAAAAAAAAAGGCATACGATTTGGACGAGAAAACCCGAGAAGACATGAACATTCCCAATTGCATTACTACTTCGTAGTCATCGTTATACTGGCGTAATCTTTTCAAGTACAAAGTTTATATTCGTAACACACACCTCAAGAAACTCTAAAATAGAAATTTTATAGTTACAGTATAATAAAAATTATTTGTTCATAATTTTCATCTTCCCTGTTCTTTAGATATTTTTTATTTTTAAATCACAAAACTAGCTAGAGTAATACTAAAATCTACATAATATTTTGGGGAGTATTCAGGGTAGTAAGTGAAAGTTGTGTCATGTTCGCATCAGATTTTTAAAAAATAATTCACTAACACTATCTTTACAGGACGTGATTGCCGGACACGTTGGTTCAGAACGCTGTGGGTTCGATTTCGTACTGGGTCAGTCGATATTTATTTTTAGTGCCTTCCAGAAACATGACATTCTTATTCTGGGCCCGAATAGGTCATTAATAGAGAATAGAGGATTTAGGCAAAACAAATTATAACTAATGAACTATTTAAATTAGTTAAAAAAAGTGTATTGAAATCCAAAATTAATTTATAATCCGACCTTGAAGAAAATTATTGCTGAATGATTTTTCTTTTAAAAAAAAATAAATAAAAATATATCGGAATACAACACGTAATGTTCGTATTTTCGAATTCACGCCTACGTTTGTTTTCCGTACTAAGGGAACAGGAAATTTCCAACAAATCTAGTTTGCGGAAGAAATTGAAGCGATTTCGTTGAGGGAAGGAAAAATTTTCCACCGCGATGGTAATACTAATATATTCAATTTTTCACCGGGAAAGCTTCCACCGCCCCACGCATTTGGCTGAAAATAATTTAATTAAGGTAAGTGAATAAGTAGTGATTTTGGAACTTTAGCAAAGTTTCGAGGTCAAGATTTAAAGTGTCTTGAACTTTGAAAATTTCGTTTTGTTTTTTTCAGTCAAGTATTACGCTTTACAACAATGCTGAAACATTCACGTATAAATAAATTCGATGCATGTTGAACAATAAAGAAGTCAAAGAAAAGTAAGAGAAATTAGAAAAATATACAGTTCTATTAATAATAAGAATTTATTTAGTTTAATCTGATTCGTGTTTTTAGGTACTCTATAAATGGAGTTACTTAAATCCTACAATATAACTAGAATCCAAAATACAAAGTTGCTGAAATATGAAATTTCAGTTATATTTTTCTTGATTTATAATAATTTTAAAAGATATAAGTAAACAATATATTATATCTTTACAAAAACTTTTCCTTGTTTTGGGTTCGTAATATCAAAAAAAGTTACATAAAAGGGTTAAAACACCACCACTAAGCAATACTTGAATTTTCTCAATGATATTATAATAGTTCGTTTTTTTTTATTTTTAAGTTAAAATATTTTAGACACAAGATAAATATGAGTTACATATGAAATATTCTAATCTCTAACCCTCGCAAGATTAACTTAATTATCAATGAACGTTTCGCCAACTTCAGGTTTTTTGGGTTTTTTTTTTTTGTGAAGTCTGCATTTGAAATTTACTAAGTATCTTGCCATTTACAGAAAATACTGCTTAAAAATAACTTTTTATGCTTTAATCCAAAAAAAAGTATAAATTAATAGTAAGTTTGAGTCCTGAAGACTAAAACTACCTGCTTTATATAGGTGAAATTTGAACTACATTAAAAAAAAAAAAAAAATAACACGAGCATTAATGTCTTTAATTTCACAGACCTCTTTTTTTTTTTATTTAGTGTAATTTTCATAGATAAAATTATTATTTAAAAAAAATAAGTACACTAAATACTCGTATCATACAATTACCATTATTATTATGATTATTACCACTTAATCAATATGATTTTTTTAATTATGTAAATTATTACTATTATTTAATATTTAGTAAATTATTATTTATTAAATATCATATGTTTTCATCGAGAAAAGAAAAGTCAATTTTTCCGGATAACATCAAAAAAACATGATCTTATGTCATGTAATTTGATAACCTAATCGATAAATAACCACTGGATTCTTTAAAACATTTTTTTGATTTCCTATTTATAAATGCTCAGAATATAAAAGAAAATTTATTCCAGGGAGGCAATTGTGTATTTTTGAATCGCAATCTTAGTTTAAAAAAAACTGTAAATATTAGAACAATTTTTAAAAAGAAGTAATCAGGTGGTAATTGGATGGTCTTGTTGGCTGTGTTAAGGTTTCACCTTAGCAATCTTGAGTCAAAAACGACGCAGGTTTGGATGCGGCCTCATCGGACTCATGCTATTGTTTTTCAGTGGCAGACCCATAGGATGAATCTCGACCTTCCCACCATGGCTTAATGTTGTAGGATAATGCCAGAAATGTTCTGATCGACAAAAAAGCAAAAGTGATATTGAATGGAAATGAGGAACTTCTAAATATTTTAGGCCAGTTATCAAATTTATTATCATCATTGATAGTTCAAAATGTTTCTTACATGATTATTTTGCAAACATTTATTTCTAATCGGATAACTTATTTTTAAATAAGTGTAATCACACTTTATTTATTGATAATATTACAGTCTGCCACAAAATTGGGTAATGGATAATAGTGATAATTGTACACTATCATTAAATATAATAAAATAAGTAAAATAATAATTTGAAAAAAAATTCATTAAAAAATAAATAAATAAAATTTCTATATGTATATAAGAAGAAAAATGAATAATAAATAAATAAATTATATATTTACATATAAGTAACTGAAATTTCGTTATGTACAACCAGCTATTTGATGCTATATAAAAAATCAAAAAATATTACTTTTCACGTATTTTATAATTTACAATTATATTTAAAATTGTTTATTGTTGAACATTTAATTACCAACAGAATACAAAAACTTCTAAAACGAAGTTTTTGGATCAATCTTTGATTTTGTTGTTTAATGCATGAATAATTGTTACTGACTTCAATGAGAAAATTTCCCTTTGCGTGTTTTAAGTAGGAAATAATAAAATTAAATTTGGTAAAATTAATAGTGAAACTAAATAATTGTTATAGTATTTTAGGGTATGTAATAAAATAACTGCCATAAGCGATATGAACACTTTGTTTGGTTTTTTTGTTCAAGTCACACTTCAAAAGCCTAACACCAGTTCCATCTAATGCAAAGCAAGTGTAGTTAAATTCAAGAGCAGTACAGTTTTGCGTTACTAAGCAAAGAACTACAAGCAGTAAGATGTGCTTTACTATCGTAAAGTTTGTTTTGTTATCTACAGGTGATGTTTTTACAGAAAATATTGAATAATGGGTTACTTACTAGCAGGTAGTACTGCTGTAAAGAAAAGACAAAAAATGGAAATTACAATTCAATAATTTTAATAGTTATTAGTGACATGTTTCAATTGCAAACATATTTCTTTTTAAAACACAAATATCATATTAGAAGATGTTTTAATTAATGGATTTGCACTATGTACACATGATAGAAAAGATTGTCTATTATTCAAATGAATAGCTTAAACAATATTTAAGTGCTATTGACAGCTTTGAACATTTTTTCTATGATTTAGTTAATCGTTGTCGGATTTAAGTATCCGATATTTTTAGTTCTTTTTTGGATTCGTATAAAGTCGGGGTCGGGGGTCTCATTTTCTGATGCCCCCCTAGCCGCGGACACTGGAAGATCCCGAAGACGCCGTGACTGCAATGCCGCCCCAGCCTATGTACCATGCAAGCTATGACCTGGCCTACCCCTACCATCACGCCAGAGTCCAGGACTACCTGGCCAGCCTCCGAGATAGAAAGACGTTCTTCCAGACACCTGTAGCGAAGTACATGGTCTTCACCATTCCTCCTACTAGTCTACCTGGACGAGGGAAGCTCCAATCAGACGCAGAAGTGACCGCGACAGCGAAACTTCCAGCATAGTCACTCAGATAATCAACATTCCGTTATTTATGGGACACCTAATGCTCTGTCTTATGTAATATTATTGAAATAAATAATTAAATGAACACACTAACCCCAGTTACCTCCTCAGGGAATTATGATTATATTAAAAGAAATATAAGTGTTATTAATGAGGAGAAAAAGTCTCACATTTTCAACTACCCCTTTGTTCCACACAAATTATATACAATTTAAAAATACAATCGGGGTACCTGAAGTAGGGAACGAGGAGGTATCGGTGTAAAAAATCGTAGTTAACTATATTGCTAGGAAGGGAAGGAGGGATTTTGGCCCATTTTGCTCGACTCCGTTTTGGCCAAGACCCAGATTCGTACCAATAAAAAATAAATGATGACACTAATATATTTAATGCAAATATTATGATATACAAAAACAAACGAGAATCGAGATCCAGAGTTCAGCTACTAAGGACGTACCCCCCCTCTTATTTTTGTTTGGAAAGTAGATGAAAAGTGATTAATTTTCTTAAAAACCGCAAGAGGGTGGCGCGAGAAGGTAGAAAACGTCGAGACCCCCAAAAGGGAAGAACAGTTCATTTCACATACAAATTTTTAATCCTATCTCGAATGAAAGTGGCTGTGGAGGTCCGTAAAATCTTAAAAGCATTAAAAATCTGGAAAAAATATTAGGCATTGATGGTAAAGTTGATACCTCCACACTTTTTTTTATCAGTAACTGCATTTACAAATAACTTTTTAACTCAATTTTAAGTGGTGTAGTGGTGAGAAAAATCTCAAATTTATGGGATGAAATTATGACTGAAATTCAACTCTATCTCAATTTTGAAGTCTAAAGTGGTGAAATCCTAGAAAAAATAAATGGATAAGATGAAATTTTGACTGAAATTCAACTCCATATACTTATAATGTGAAATTAGGATTTCACACCAATTTACACTTAAAAACGGAGTTAGAAAGTTAAATTTATAACTCCTAATTTATAAGTTGGTACATATACAAACACACACACACACACATATATATATATATATATATATAATTAGTTCGGAGTAGCCAAGTGGGTGAAAGCACTTGCAACAGTTAAAGTTAACCAACGTAATCAGTACTTGGATTGGTGACCGCCTAAAACTCCAATTATCAGATGTCGTGACATCATAATGGAAAACAACACTTCTCTTTCAAACCAAGGAGAGGGTTTATGGGGCCCATGAGCTTACTGGAAGCAACTCAAACTGACCGGACCATGTTCTGTCTGGTTCGGGGAAAGAAGTATAGATCCTCGTGAGCCAGCTTACTCCAAAGTCGTGGATCCTGACTGGTTGTCATTGTCCTTGAACCCGAGTGAACTGGTGGAAAAGTCAATACCAAATTTAGCCTAAACTTGGTTATGCAGCGATGAGCAGTCAGCCGCTGTACAATGGAAACCATGGTTCGGAGCATATAAACTATAATAAATTAAATAAATGGAAATTTATCTTTAATATGTGTGTGTACACACACAGAGTACAGTTCTAGAGGTTGTAAAGTGGATAAAAATGCACATCCACCCTTCTTTTTTCCGTATATTTCCAACTAGAAATAATATTATATATTATCAATATGATGTGTATATTCAAAACTTTTAATAGGATCTGAATCGTTAATTTACTTTCAGAGAAGTTAAAGTTCATTCAGGTTTCAAGTAGAGGAATTAGCTTTTCTCAATCCCATTTAATTCAATGCAGGAAAACGTCCAAAGAAAGGCTATTCGCCATTTTGATAATTTGATTAGATTTAGGTGGTTCTGCTACGTTAATAAATATATCAAAAATGTAGAAAATAGGATTTTCCACAAAATAATAAAAAATGACTCAAATAACGACATATAATAAAGTATTTCAAGTAATAAAAATATAATAAATGAATATTTTATGCTAGACGATTCCTCCAGTTTTTTTTTTGTTTTTTTTACGAGAAATTCCTTTGCAAAATCTTCGCTAAAACTTTCTATTATTGTAATAATTAATATTTAAACTATCTGTATTTGTATTATCATATATTACTTATCTTGTAAAGATTAAGACGAAATATAAAAAATTTTAAATTTTATTTTGACCACCCCTCCAGGCAGTTTAATACTGAACCTAAGAAATTTTCTGGCAAACAAAATGTTAACAAATAATGTTTAATGAATGAAGTTAAACTGAATGGCTTTAAAATAAATCCGGTAAAAGGTGGTAATTATGTTTGTATATTTTTGTGGAACTTTATCTTTTGTCGGGAAAAATAACAATGTCAAGCTTAATACAATTTAAATTAATATCCTTTTAAATTATTATTATTTAGCACGGTTAAATACATTCAACTTTCAATGGTTCTATTAATACCAATAAAGTAGTTGAACGTTTAATAGAACAAAAAAAAACTAATTTTGTCAAATAGCGATGGTAAAATATATGAGAGATGGGAAAATAAATGAGAATACATTAACATTGTGAGGACATTGTTAATTACTGCAGAAATTGTGAAAAACGCGAGGATAAAAAACTAGTTAAAATGTTAAATATGTCTAGAATGAAACGTTGGATTGAGAAAATCAGCTTTCTTACACTTGAGAAAAAATATATATGTATTTTAAATATTAAAAGTACCCCCAACATATTTCCTTATAATTCGCTCCTACCTCACTGATAAAACCTTTAAAGTAAATCATAACCTACTCATCTCTCTTTTCTCAGTCCGCCGGTGTTCCTCAAGGTAGTATCTTAGGTCCCATTCTTTATACGGTATATACAGCTGAAATCCCAACCCACCCTAACACAGTGCTGACAACATACGCTGAGGACACATGTATACTTTCTGTAAACAACGACCCAGCTAACTAACTTGGTGTAAAAACTGGAGAATCAAAATAAATCCTGACAAATCCCACCAGATCACCTTTACTCTCCGTTGTAAACCTCTTCCCTCCTGTCCTATAGTATCCTTTCTAAACACACCACTAATGCCTGTTGAACAGATTCAATACTTAGGACTCCATCTTGACAAGAGACTTACTTGGAATTCACACACAAGACTGAAACGACAAGAAACTGCTCGTAGATTCCGATTGCTACAACACTTACTTGACAAACGCTCTAACCTTCCCATTCACTACAAAAAATTAGTATACACTACGATAATCAGACCAATTTGGACATATGGAATTGTGCTCTGGAGCTCCACCAAACCATCAAAATCTTCCCGCATCCAATCGTTACAATCTAAAATCCTACGTAAAATCCTTGATGCTTCTTATTACGTCACAAATAAACTCATTCACAAAGACCTTAACATCCCATTCGTTGCAGATTTAAGATAATAAGATTCCCATTAGATGCGTCTTTTCATTCCAAACTCCTAACCCATTAATTCTTAATCTTTCATCCTTAACAATCCCTGATAATCCTCCGAGGCGTCTGAAAAGAAGATGGCCACGGGACCTTCTAATTTAAATTATTGTTTGAAGTACCACCAATGGGTGGTTCCTTCCCAAGATTTTCAAGTGTATCTGAAACATACAACATATTTACCTGTTGTATTATTTTGTAGAGTTGTAAATTGCATTAAATAAATAATTTAAAAAAATATATATATTAAAAGTAAACAGCTGTCATAGAGAATGATTGCCCAATTAAGACTTTCCGGTAAATATGCAATTACTCTTTTTGTCGGTTTGCACAAATATACTTTGGACCCACAGAAGCTTTGTCCATGTTGTGATGAAACGGCGTTGGAGGATTCTTATCATTTTTTATCCTTTATCAAAAGAACCGAATCCATGCTGAAAGTAAACTATATTTTTTGAGAGGAAGAAGAACTGATAAATATTAGAATATTCCAAAATCTTAGGTAATGATTAATAGAGATAAATGAATCCATTTATACCAAAGATTTAAAAAATAAAATCTCTATATGTATATAAAAGGAAAAATAAATAAATAAAATGAACAATATCAAACTAGGATATAGTAAAATAAATTATACACAACATTTACAACCTGAGGATCCCCGAGCCCACAATTACCCCAACGCATGACGTGTAGAGGACCCATCCAGATCCGATCCCAGCACAGCACTGTAACCGCTTCACTGGTATGCCAATATTAGACCAAATTATTGCTATGAATTTCTGTCAGTACCCTCACGATTGGAGCTTAAACTGTTATTTATTTATGTACCCCAAAATCTTATACTTAAAGCTGGGTACTAATCTTCTCAATCAGTATAGGACCCTAATGGAAGTCTTGGTCGAAAAAAAAAATCTCAATAGAATCTGTAGTTTTTGTTTCTTGTATATGGTTAAAATTGTAGTGAATTTTTTTTCTTTTATTTTCTCACTATCAGGAATGTAGATAATGGGTACATTGTTTGTTATTGATATATTTAAATGATTTTCAATAAAGTACTCTTATAAAATAAAACATAACAGTGATAAATGTCACTACATATTGTAAAGGAGTTGCCCCATAATCAAATAAATCTATATAATATACTGAAAATAAATATATTATACTACAGTTAGTAATCAAAAATAAAATAAACCCTCACCAAAAATAATCTCAGATTGAATTTTATCTATAATATTATTTATTGTTAAACTTGGGAGATTGTAATAAACATAAGATAAAATGAACTAAAAATTCAAATATCTTTTTGACAGAATAATGTCATCTGTTTCGAGAAAGACTAGTTGAGTGAAGATCATACACTCAGTAATGATACCACAGTATGGTTTACTAATGGGTTTTAATGTTACACAAAGTTCTTAATCCCCTTAAAAGTTATTCACCCTTTTAAAATGAATTCCGCGTCAGTAGGTTCACCGCAAAGGGACAACCGTTTTTAGGAAAAGAGGGGCCTTCAAGTGAAGTTTTCTTTATTCGTTCCCTTTCCAAAAGGGTTCTCTAATCGTCATTCTCAATTTAAATAGCGATTATTGAAATCTATTACCCCCACTTAATACCTTTGGACAACATCAAAGACTCCCGAGGACAAAATTCTGTAAATGGCAAATAATAAAAGGTAAGCTATTGGTAATCATACCTTTGTTCATGCTTTTTTTAATACCAGATGGGCCTGGTGGTTAATATGACTGTTACATTTTATTTGTTAACATAGGATTATGGGTGGGAATAGTCTCGTTAAAAATACACCCCTAACTATTTACAATGTTTTAAAAAAAAATAAGATAAAATAAATAGATAAAAATAATAATTCTTAAGAAGAGATTTTTTAATTATTTATTTATTTAAAGCCGATCGGCCTGGTGGAACTTACATGGTCAATGTAAGAGGTATCTTTTTTTTTTTTACAATTGATTATGGGGGGAGGTATAGGCTCAAACAAAAGTCACCCCTAACTATGTACAATTTTATAAATAAAACAAAAAATCAAATTAAAATTAAAATATTGTTATTAAAAAAATTTGTTATTTTATTTATTTATAGATATTTACAACTGTATAAAAAATACAACAAGTAAATTTGATCATAATGACATAATGATATGATACAGGATGTAGAGAAACTACCCAGTAGTAGAACTCGAAAAACAGTTTACAATATAAGTTCACGAGGCCATCTTCTTTTCAGGCGCCTCGGAGGATTGCCAGGAATGGAAGAGAAAGCAAGGTTAGAAACTAGTGGGTTTTGGTGGTTAGGGAGTTTATTATGGAAGGAATAATATCGGATTCGGGCTAGATCGGTTACATAAGGAACATTTAGGTCTTTATGGATAGTTTTATTAGTAACAAATTAAGCAGCATTGAGGATTTTACGAAGAATTTTGGATTGTAAAGATTGGATACGAGAGGAATTCGAAGGTTTAGTGGAGCCCCAAAGCTCAACTCCGTATATCCAGATGGGCCTTATTATTGTCATGTAGATCAGTCTTTTGTAATGAGTTGGAAGTTTAGACCGTTTGTCTAGTAAGTGCTGTAATAGTCGGAATCTGCGTGCAGTTTCCTGTCTTTTCAGTCTTGTGTGAGGATTCCAGGTTAGTCGTTTGTCAAGATGAAGTCGAAGATAACGAATCTGTTCTACAGGGGTAAGAGCCACATTATTAAGGTATACTGTAGGACATTATTAAAAAAAAAAAAAAAAAGTTAGTAACAAAAACAATGAAATTTATAGATTTAAAAAAATAAATAATTGACTTCTAATGGAAAAAAAAGAAAGGAATTAAAAAAAAAAGATGAAGAGAAAACAAGAAATTAAGATAAAACAAAATTTTATAGTGACAATAACAGAACTGATAAGTATAAAATATATAACAGGATGTCCTGAAGCAGCCTGGGCTTCAGTCTTCGGGTTGTGGGTGGGTTTCCCAGGTTGTAGGTCACAGCTCCTTTAACTGTAGATTACTGGGAGTGAAACCTCAAGAACCATTTTTTGATGTGATCCTCTATTGACTCTATTTGTAATTCTTGATGCAATTGGATGTTTCTTACAAACCAAAGAGTATCCACTGTAATTCTTCTGACTTCATGTTGCAAATATTGTAATATTTTTCCTTTTCGTAAAGGATGCCGCTCCCCAGACTTCACAGCCATACATAAGCAGTGGCTTAAGAAGTGTTTTATAGCTGTTTCTGATTTTAATTTGGATTTTCCATTTAGGATCGGATAAAGCATTGCTAACGGTGACGTCGACCGAGGTGAATTCCCAGATATCTTACTATTTCACTGGCAGGATTCCATTGCTCATTTTTACCTATGAGGAATAGTTCCGGTGAATCTGGTGGGCTTCTGAGAGTAAATTGGAGAAATGACTGAACCTTGTGGAGTACCAGCATGGATTTGTCTGAGGGTAGAATTCGTGACATTTATTCTAACAGAAACGTTTCTGCTGTTGAGGAATGAGCTTAGAATGTCGTATAAATACTTTTAAGTACCATACCTTATCAAAAGCTTGTTGGAAGACCAAGAACGTTACCAGGGTGTGCTTCTTCATTTCGAATCCGTTTATTATAAATCCCAATAGCCTTGCCAGTTAGTGGGAAGTAGAATGGCTATACTGAAAACCAAATTGAAAATCCGGAATAATTTTGATGCACTGAAAAAAAAGATAAAAGATTTTTTTATAACTGATCCCAGCAAATTTCCATTAATGGGTAACAAACTGCTGACTTTTTAGCGTTTTACCGTTTATATATTACTACGATTTCGGCTTTCTTCCACGAATCGGGAAAGTATCCAGTATGCAGGCAATTGACGTTATGAAAACGATGGCTTTCCTGGGTAACATTCTTATAGCTATTACTGGGATCAAATCATGTCCACAACTTGACTTTATTTTAAGCATTTTAATGAGTTCTTTTGTTTGTGCTGAACCAAATTTTAAATAAATCCGTGTGACCAATGTTTACTTTAGAATTTTTAGAGAATAAATAAATAAATTCTGGTAATGGTACTACTTATCATTTGAAGCCCAAAAAAAACACGTCGCAATACCTTTTTGAAACTTTTGTTTAACTTTATTCAATATAATTGTAATATTATTTTTTAACAGGCTGTTTCATATGAATTTATTAAAGAATTCTTGTTAACATATTTATAATATCAACCTTCGATCTTCACACAAGAAGCCTCGGTGTTGTTGGAACAATAGTTCATCATTGTGATCAGAAGAACCAATGAAATTTATGCTAAGACGTAAGTCATTACATCAGTCAATCAACAAAATATAATTTTGTAGCTACTGAAAAATAATACACACTCAACGTTTGTAAGTATGTGCGCTAAATTAGCCATCACAACAGGCCAACCTGTACACACCAAGATGCCTCGCACGGATTATTATATGATTATATAAGATAGAAAGCTGGCAAAAATAATATTAGGAGAACCCAACCGGACAATTCTATGAAATTATATGTCCTAGCATCTTTCAAAAACCGTGGTTTTCACAAGCAAACATAGGGAAAGACATCATAAAAACGCATATCAGACTTTAACTAATATATTTTTATATGTATAGTGGTTTCATAACATAAATATTTATATTATCACTTTTTAAAATTCAAATGATACTAATTTGAAAAAGTTTTAGAATTCAAATCCTATAAATCGTAAACTGGTTTGGTTATTAGATACTTTTTTTTTAGTTAAATTTATTTTTGACTGAAAAATAATTTATACTCAACGGTTATAAGAATGTACGCTGGAAGTGTTCATGTAAAATGTATACAATGAAGAAAGGAAATAGAAAAAAATAACAATACACATTAATTAAAACAAATAAAATTATATTTTTTTCGGATTACATTACAGACCTTGTAGGCCTTACAGCATTCTACACGCCTGCCTGTCTTGGGCTAACTGCCCGTCTTTCCAGTTTGCTGCATGCAGCTCTTTCACATCTTTATTTATCCTGTCTATCCGTCTGGTTTTTGTTTTTTTTGGTTGGCCTGTTAACTATAGTGTCATTCATTGTTGTGTAAAGGCGTCCTGATGGATTGCTTCGAGTCACATGTTCTGCTCATTTTAACCTCCTTGCATTCATATCAAAAGATATTCAATGATCCGTCTTTGTAAACACTTCACTGTTTGTTCTTTTCCTGCATGTGTTGGGGATATGATCCCAGATTTCACCTGTACGGATGATTTTCCGTTCAAATTTCTCGATTCTGCTTTCTAGGGTACTTTTTAGAGACCACCTTTAGATTTGTAGAGATATTCGGTATTTGAGTATTCTTGAATAAGAGAAGAAGGCTTTGTTTCTGCTTGTTATAAGCTTGTCTATCTCAGTTCGTTCATCATTTATTGCAGCATTTAAGACACTTTCCACTTTTGAAAACGATTTTCCATCCACGCAGACTATATCGATGAATTATAAATAAATAAATGATTAGTGAGATAAGTGAATAACTAAGATAGAGAAAATTAATGTTAATAAAAAATAAAATAAGTCATCTTGAAACTGTTAAAACTTCTATAAAATATTTACAATCAACCTAAGGAGCTCTTGACCTAGCTTTACCTCCCAATGTGGATGCCAAAGCAGCATTCCAGGAGATAACAACGCTTCTCTTCCTAGTCAGGTAACTGCTATTGAAATCTACGGGGGGGGGGGCGAATAAGAGGCCAATATGGATGGTTGAAACATGTGATTATGCAAAAAATTAGGTTGATAAATTAAGTTTTGCCATTGAGGCCGTATGTAAGAAAGTATGGAGAATTGAATACTGTTCGAAGAACTTTGAACTTTGAGGATCAGATATGTAGCTGTCACATTTTCAACCTCAACCATCCCCGTCAATCCCGTGGGTCTAAATACATTTCAGTATGGTTTAGTTAATTAATAGTTTGTTGTCAACTGTATATGAGATATTATGTTCAGCAGTCAGTATTCGATACTAATTAGAACAGAAACATTGAATAGTGAATACAATGTCACTCGTTACATCCTGTCTCTACTCGAATATGATGGACGATACACGTATTTTATCCTTATATCTGTGATCATTTAGGTAAAATTAAATTTATCAGAAATTATAATGGGTGTCATATAACATTACATTTCCGGATGTAATATTTTCTTATTTTTTTATAAAGTAATTTGACCTACAATATTAATTCCTGGAAAATATAATGAGGTTATAATTGAACAAGGTAAGTGAAGTGAACACACCAATTGTTTTGCAAATCTGAAATTTTTGAATTTAATGATCTTACAACGTAAATTTCCGGTGAAAACTTAGATTCAAATATTTCAACAATGACATATGCCTGTTACTACATATTTTATATATAGGTAAGTGGATATATAAAATAAAAAATATTTAGAAACTCTAGTAAGCAATCTTTACTAAGGCTACAAGGAACAAGAAATGTTATTAACGTGAATCATTAGAGATATATAGTTTTCTTTTCAAAATTTAAACTTTTATTTATTGATAGATATTACAATCTGCCACGCAGTTGTGGGCAATAGGTAATAGTGATGGATGATCACATTCGTACTGAAATAAGATAAAATAAGAATAAAAATAAATAAATAAATGAAGAAAAACACATACAAATAAATAAAATCTCTCTTAAAATATATGCAAACAAAAGGATAAAGAAAATGAACGTAATCAAACTATGAGTATGAAAAAATAAAATATAAATAAATAAAATAAAATAATCTTTAGTCACATTTATACAATCGACCTGAGGATCTCAGAGCCCAATCTATCCTCCACGTAGAGCAGAGCTCATAAGCAATATGCATTATATAAATAATTAATAAGTATATTAATATATATTTATGGATATAATATAAATGAGTATATAATTAATGAATTACGTAAATTATAAACCAAAAAATAATGAGTATTCTGAAAGAAATCAACATCTGACATTTGATTTATTACAAATACATATTGAAAATTAAAATAAATAATAAGTAATAACCCTTGCGATATTATTGAAGTATTAGATGATAATTTATAATGTTACAATATTTTATGGCAAACCATTTATCTGAATCATTTTATAATTTCATTTAATCATTGTAATCAACCGTAAATAAATGCTTCCTTGACATAGTTTATACACTATTATATTACAAAATACCACCCCTTATTATATTATATATTTCCAATGGTAACAATATTTTATAAATGCAAATATATTTAATTGGTAAACACAATAATCGTTTGGAAAGGAATTCAATAATAATGATAGTTTTTCAGAACTCAATCTTAATTGCTAATTAAATATTTGTATAATTGCCCTCAGCTATTTTCCATCCCGACCGACGACGGTATACATAGCGAAATATAATAGCCAATCGAAATGATTAATATTAAAATAAGTTACGTCAAAAATTGTTTTTGAAAAACGTATGTGTAAAACAGGACTTTCTAGAAAATTTCATATTTAAACAATATACGTAAAATCCTTGATGCTCCTTATTACGTCACAAATAAACTCATTCATAAAGACCTTAACATCCCATTCGTTGCAGATTTGACCCAAAACAGATATGCGTCTTTTTATTCCAAACTCCTTAACCATATTAACCCATTAATTCTTAATCTTTCATCCTTAACAATCCCTGATAATCCTCCGAGGCGTCTGAAAAGAAGATGGCCACGGGACCTTCTAGTTTAAATTAATGTTTGAAGTACCACCAATGGGTGGTTCCTTCCCAAGATTTTCAAGTGTATATGAAACATACTACATATTTACCTGTTGTATTATTTTGTACAGTTGTAAATTACAATAAATAAATAATAATAAAAAAAATTTAAACAATATAATAAGAATTAATAAAATAAAGGTTAAAACGCGAAGGATAATCGTAAGATTTGAAAGAAGCATTTTCTGATACCTCGATGCTTCAGCAAGACTATCGAGAATTCCTCTACGACCTCAGTAATGGGATCTGCTATTAGAAGTTAACTTGATGGGGTTGAAGAGGCTGCGTTACGCAATAACCCTTCTTCCCAAACCTGGAAGCCTGAGGATATTCAGGGCTAGGAGGGATGGAACTTAATTTTCATAAAATGCCCTTAACCAAAAGAGAATGAACAACCTTCCAAGTGGCTCTCGGGGTTTATTTTTCGGCTTTAAACTGAATCGGCTTAAGCTGTTGTGCTTCAAAGCTATTCCCTAATAGCCTCCAATGAACGGAATACAATAAAGGAACGTAAATAATTATTTTCAATAAAGATATACTCAAATAAAAGCAATCTTTATTTATTATATAGAGAGAAATACTCCATTCATTAATTTATAGTATTAATCAAAATCACTATGGGAAACGTACATCGACCAATTTATATCGCGCTATTTTTGTTTAAATATATAATAATCAGAAATAATTTTCAAAATATTTATTCAATTATTCTATATTATACTATATTTTCGCAGCGTTTTAATCCTACTTAGGCGATTGTTTATTCGGTAGCACTTAACACAGTGATGAACGACATATCAATCCCATGGAATAAATTTAGATATACTTTATAAGTAATATGAATAAATATTTTACATTAAATTATACAATTGTGGTGGAGCTTACTTTCAAAAGAACATACATTAAATGTAAATCTTTCAGTTAAGTCAAAATTTGAATTGAAATACTACCAACCGCTAAAACTAGACTGGGGAATTGGAAATAACTAATCAGAAGAGATCGAACGCCTTAGTATATAATAATAATAAAAATGATAAATATAAAGTATGAAAGAATTTTATACCAAACATAAAAAGCCAACATATTTTCTCAAGTTGAAAATAAAATCCTGGAATTTGAGCAGTAATATACCGTTGGAGAGTAAATATTAAAAACTATAGTACAAACTATCTCGTAGACGATAGGTAGTGACAACAATGTTGTTATAACAATATTCATAGCTTGTTACTACAGTAAAATATTATTATACTACTACGGTATTAGTAGTTTTTTAAAATTTTAGGCACTTTTTAAATATTTCTCAATTTAACTATCTTAAGTCTCCCCTTCCCATTTTAAGTAAATTTTTCAAAATTGATAAAAGACCGTCTCTAAATCGTATTTTAGTGCTGCAGGCCGGAAGGATTGCCTTCTAATATTATCCCAACTTATCACCCATAAATAAACTATTCAAGCAATAAATATTGTTATTTTATATAGTTAATGGTTATATTTTATTGCACTAAAATACGATTGTCTTAATATTGAGTAAATATTTAAATGCAGTTATTAATAAATACTATAAATAGTATCTAATCCCTGTTTATTTATACGTAAATTATTAGTTTGTGTATGACTTATTTATTTTCTCTTTGTCAGTTACATACATATGTATTTAGAATTGACTCGAATGGAAACAAAATAACGTTTACTCTAATGACTTTTACGGTCTATTGTTTACACATTGTTTTATTGTCTATTATTTACCGATATATTAAATAATTAATTTAAATAATAAACCACTAATAATTAATTTAGATGATTACTTTTTTGTTTTTACATGAACAAAATGAGTATTTATAAAAATTAGTTATTATTTTTTATTTATGTATTTTTTTTTTTCATGACATCTCCGAAAATGCTGAATAAAATCACAATTTTAAAACTGTTTTTATATTAGTGATGACTAAAAAGGAAATTATCATAATTTCTGAGCTAAACTGAGTTATGAAACATATAGAAATACATTCGAGGGGAGAATTTTCATCGTGTATAATTAATAAATTTCTGGTTTGAAACGAACATGATTTTCTTACACGTCAGAATTTGTTTTTATTATTATTTAATACGAATTAAGTCGTTGTTAAGAATTTAGACCTACCTAAAACGAAGTACGAATGTATAGTTTTAAAAAATAAATAGATTAATTTAACTGCATTGTATTGAGAGTATGTAATCCCTGAAGCCCTGTAAAAGAAGGTAAAGGTTATTACCTAAAGCATTATCGGATAAAAATGAAATCCCTGCGGCAATCAACTCCAGTGTAGGCTTACTTATAGTTATAAAGCTCATAACGTTTTATTGTCTACCGGGAGCTTGAACCTCTAGTATCATCTTTACCGAACATTCGGCATCTATGTATATGTACAAGAGCCCAAGAAGAGAAAAAAGTCAGCTATTTCACCCAATTTTGGATAACTTTAATGAAAAATAAGTATAATTACTAGTAAAAATTTATGAGTCCACCAAGATGTTGGGAGAATGAAAAGTCGCGGCTGTTTCAAAACGTTAAAAAAAATTAATTTTTCACTCGGAGCTCTATATATTTAAATCTACCAACAACACAATAAAAACTAAAGTAATGTCATTCAAAGAAGAGCTTATTTACTACAATATGAGGCCTAATAGAGCTATTTACGATCAATATTTCCCGAGATATAGATTTTTAAAAAATTAATAAAAAATGTACTGAAAAATCAGTAGTCAGTGAATTAATTTCTTTTTTAGAATTTACAACTGTACATAATTATACATTTATTAAATTTGATGTAAGTTATGGAGTGGTACAGGCATGTAGAGAAACTACCCATTGGTAGCACTCTAATGACGTTTTTACATATTTTTTTTCAGGCGCCTCAGAGGATTGGAAGAGAAAGCAAAGTTAGAAATTAGTGGGTTTGGATGGTCAGGTAGTTTATAATGGAAGGAATGATATTTGGTTCGGACTAGATTGGTTACATGTGGAACATTAAGGTCTTTATGTATGATTTTATTCGTGGCAAAGTAAGGAGCATTGAGGATTTTACGAATGATTATGGATAGTAAAGATTGGATACAAGAGGAATTCGAAGGTTTAGTGGAACCCCTAACCTGAACTCCGTATGTCCAGATTGGTTTTATTATAGTCAGGTAGATCAGTCTTTTGTAATGTGGTTAAGTTTGGACCGTTTGTCTAGTAAGTGCTGTAATAGTCGGAATCGACGAGCAGTCTCCTGCCTTTTCAGTCTTGTATGAGGATTCGAGGTTAGTCGTTTGTCCAGTTGGAGCCCAAGGTAGCGAATCAGTTTGACAGGGGTTAGAGCAACATTATTAAAGGATCCTGTAAGGCAGTTCGTACGTTGATGACGAAGGGTAAAGGTTATTTGATGGGATTCGTTGGGATTTATTTTAATCCTCCAATAAAGACACCATTGTTCGAGGATTGTGATATGGGATTGGAGAGTTTAGGATGCAATTAAAGAGCTATTACTAACTGCGAGCACACATTTGTGATCTGCATACGCGGTGAGGATCGCGTAAGGATTGGTTTGGGATGTCAGATGTTTAGACGGTATAGAGGATATGACTACCTTGAGGAACACCAGCAGACTGAGAGAAGAGGGATGAATAGGAACCATTGTGGTTTATTTGTAATAATCAGTGAAAAATGAATGGATGATGAGAAAGTATCAAAAGACTATAATTTTATATTTAATTTTTTTCTTTTGATTCAGTAAGTAATATGTTTTCTCTTTCTTTTTTTCTTCTATTTCTGTATATAATGTATGAATAAGTATTTGAAATAATACTTACTGCCTTTAATTTGTGGCAGATTATATTAATTGTCTTTAATCAAATAAGTAGTAATAATAATAATAATTTTTTTAATTTTAATAAGATAATAAGGGATGAGGACAATTCGTTTATTTAGTAAACAAAAGGAACTGTACTGAATATGAAATATTTACTGGTTTGTTAGGTACCGAATGTCGAAAAAAGACAAAATAAAGCGTAAAAACTTACTTCTAATTTATTTGTCTATATTTATAATAAAATTAATTCATACTTTGAGGGATGAGACTAATGGATATTATTAATAACAAATAAAAGTTGACAGTTTTTGTTCTAAAGCACACATCTAGGGTGACAGGGTGCGAGATGTGTAAAGGTCTACAGATTTTATTGTGACAAGACGGGGTGTAAAGTTTAAGCATCGGAAGATATGGGCCAATAGAGACTTGCAATACTTTATATATGTTATGGAAATGGATGCGGGAAGTGGATTGAAGGCGTGCTCCCAATGTTCACGGAATCGCTTACAAATTATTCAAAAAGTTGTGAAATGATAATGAAGCAGCATGATGATCCGCCATTTTCCTGTCTCTTCGTCGTGTTCCCACCGCGCTCAAAATCCAATAACGAAAAACAAGGTTATAAGAATAATAAAATGACGTTCGAAAAACTATCATCTGACACCTGAACAAGAATCAATGATAAATAAATTAGGGGCCCAGCTCCCACGTTCAGCATAGTTTCATTGTGTCTACATTCTTTATTATATTTTGTATTATGCATGACTAGAGATGGAAAAATTAATGACCTCAATGAACTTAAAACTATTATCAATAATTAATATTTTTATTTAGTAAAATACAGGATGTGCCCATGATTTTACCAATGTTAAATATGAATTAGACATGCCTGTTTCATACACACAATGAGCACATAACTGATGAATCAGACTAACGGAATGATAAAAGAAATTTATATGGAAAACTAAAATAAGAATCACTAAAAAAAAAAAACGGTGCGCGCATGGATTATGCTTTCACTCAGGATAGAGAAAATTAAAAAAAAAATTATTTTGTGTTGCTACGAAAATTCAGTTTCATGAGGTGAGAATTACGAATATTAAGTTTGTTACTCCCAAAAATACTACAGCTGTGTACCTTATGATTGGAATCGGAAAGGTCGAGCACGCTCGGCTATCTCCGACATTCCTTTCTCTGAACTGCTCTCTATTTGTCCATTTTTACTTTCACTTAGCTATATATGAAATATAAAGTAAGAGGAAATATTGTAATCGTACAAAATTTTTAATTGAATTAGTAATAATAAATGGATAAATATAGAAATGAATATGCATATGTCCTGGACCGGGCGGTACGGAAAGTTGTGGGTTCGATTCTCATCTGGGGCAGTTAATATAACAAATCAGCACTCCAGAGAAATGAATCTTAACACTCTCGGAACTTAGCAGCTAGTAGTTGACAAAAAGCACCACTAGACCCACTTGCTGGATTATTACCCAACCATTTACCAATACAAACCAGTATATTTCATATTTAGATAAATAAAACTAAAAACTAAAATAGTATCCTATAAAATTCTACGTTGTATCTTTGCTAATACTACTATTTTTTTTAATGGAATATGGTCCGGGTGCGGTCAAAAAAACTCAAATAGTAAATAATTATACTATTTTATTGAGCCAACGTTTCGCCCCACGTTTCAGGGCTTCGTCAGGGCTAAAAAAGATAGAAACACTTGACATAGTTACAAAAAAAGAAAAAAGTAAAATATAATAAGAAAAATTAAAGGTTGTAAACAGTAAATGAAAAGGGTAATAGTAGCAGATAGATAAGAGATGAAATAAGAGAAGAAATATTAAAGAAAGTACAAATTAAGAGATGAAAAAATAAAAGAATAAAATCAAATGATGAGACAAGTCAAAGTCAGAGTGAGCCGTTTGTATTGGGAGGAGTGGGGATGGCAGTTTAGCACGCCACAATAACGAAAATAATTTTTAAGTAAACATTATAAAAAAAATTAAAATTAGGTAAACAATAAATGGTAATATACATAATAGAGGGGAGAAGAGATATTTAAAAAATTATAAAAAATAAAATAAAAATTAAAAAAAAAAAATCTTATATGTTACTATTACCCTTTTCATTTAATGTTTACAACCTTTAATTTTTCTTATTATATTTTACTTTTCATTGTATACCCCTGTTATTTTCCACTTATGTTTTTTCTTTTTTTGTAGCTATGTTAAATGTTTGTATCTTTTTTAGCCCTGACGAAGGCCTGCAACGTGGGGCGAAACGTTGGCTCAATAAAAATAGAATATTCATTTACTATTTGAGTTTTTTTTTTACCGCACCCGGACCATATTCCATTCATCTATACACACGGTCAATCAATAATCTCTTTTTTTGTTTTTTAGAGCATTTTATTTTGTTATTGAAAAAAATATATCTTCTATGGCTAATTTTTTTATCCACTCAATGTTTATTTTTTCAAGCCCAGTCTTATGAAATATGTATAGCATAAGAGGATTCATCATTACCAGCTTCACAAGGCTTATTCTGATAACAAATTAAGTCAGGTTCCTATGCAAGCTTTCCATTTTACGGTTATTACTCCGTTCGTATAGACCATATCATGAAATCCTTCCTCAATAATAATCATATCTAATACAAAAAGAAATTTGAAATCTTACTAAAAGTGCTATAAAAAAGCACGTTCAAGAAGAGTCTTCGGATTTAGAGATTTTAGCCTACGTTTCCTTCATCACAACTTATTTCTGTATTAACTTGTTTCCACAAACTTCTAGGGGTATATATTTTACAATCTTCAGGTATATTTTAGAAAAGACTCAAATCATATTTTGAACTAGCCGAAACGTTGTAGCATAGAATTAAAATGTTGAAATAAAAATCAACCTTTATTCTGGGACAATTTTGAAAAGTTTCATCAGCTTTTGTCTAGCGATATCAGCTTATTTTGAACGTAATTAAATAAATCTATTAAAATACTTATATAAAATAAAATATGAACAATGATACATATTCATCCATGCTTGTATTGTTTTCTATTATAGGTTATAATATTTCATATTGATGTATATTTTTAGTTTTTTGAGGATGAACTTACCTATAAAAATCTATGAAGCGGCGTTGAAAAGATGACGAATTCCTCCCTCTGTCAATATTATTGTGTGTGATATAAATATCGCACGTGTCAATATTATTGCTACAATAAATCCCTCAGACGCTCAGTATACTGATGATATTAACTCAATAATAATGGACGTGAAACTTATAAATACTAAACCTTACGGAGAACTTTAAAATACTTAAAAAAATTCCTAGAATTAAATTGTTCATCTGAAAGGCGTTTTATTAAAATATAATCACGTGAAAGGTTTTATTGTTTGAATTTAATAATTCTTTCTCTAAGATTTACAATAGAGAAAAAATGAGTCTTGTATTCCTTAGTCATTTCTTATTTTTTATATTATTTTTTTCCATGTTTGAAACGACAGATTTCCGATTCAATCTAACAGACCAATCGCAAATCGTTGATATTTTCAAGCGATGAAAGCTTTTTTTTTATAGTTATGAACTTGAATAACAGTTAAGTATATGAAAGAAAGGTTTAAAAAAATAATGTATTGCTAATTAACAAACGATTTAAAATAACTAAATCTAAAATATTTTTCTTTTTTTTTTTTGTTACATAAGAAGGCTTTAATGTTTAATTTACTTCCTATTTTTTCAATAAATGCTGTTACTTTAGTTAGTTTAACACTTTATAGTCGCTTTCTTTTATATTTAATTTTTAAAAAAACGAAAAGGAAATTCAATTTAAAGACGAACCAGGCATAATTTAATAAATATTAACACACGCAAGCACAAATATATACAAGCTACGACCCAATGTAGTATTAATAGAACGTTCGTGTAGAGGTTCTTTTTCGTAATCACTGTCATGACAGTTTAATACCCTTGGAAGCTCATACACCTACATTTAATGTTGAAAAAAAAAACAATAATGTCAATTTTTAATGGTCAGAAGATATTAAGTCTGTCGTCGAGGTTATCAGCAAAAATAAATGTTCAGTTGATTAATTAAAAAAATCCATTGACTACGGGAAAAATAATAGTAGAAACAATCGTTGGTTCCATTTTTTAAATATATACGAAGGACCTGTCTTTTCAGAACCCCTCAAAAAATTAAAATAATACAGAAAATAATAACAAGCTTTCTAAATGCTTACAGAATGTATTAGTAAATTGAATATAAGCCATTAAAAGAAAATTAACAATTATTTCTATTACTATAAACAAATAATGAAAATATGTTTATAGAAAACTCAAAGATTTAATCCCTAATAAGAAGAAATAAATAATAAAGCAAATAGAGAGAAAAAAAAGATGAAAACAAAAAATCTTAACCAATAACCTTTATAAAATGGATAGACGAAAAGATTAAATAAAAAAATCGTATCTTTAATTAAAAGAAATAAATAGAAAAAAAAAAAAAAAAGAAACAACTGACTCGATACTCACTCCAAAATAACAAAAAATGTCACTCATTGTAGGTGGGTTGATCGTGGAAGTTCCTCGTGTGTAGAAAAGAATATACGGGCAAATCTCTTCCGAGATAGTCGCTTTGAAGGATTTTGTGGGTTGTTGCGCCTCAAAATTCGTTAAGATTAGAAATCTAACTTGTTTTTCTCCTGGTTCATCATCCTCTGACCACTGCCACTGTTTGAGTTTGATGCTGAACTGCTCACCTCATTTTAATTGAATATTTCAATACAAAAGAAAATTATATACTTCTAAGCTCAAGTATGTTTCCGTCCCTGCCACTTTTTCGACCGTTTTTCTCCGGATAACAGGATAGCTGCTTGTCTGGTTCCAGGTTTTCCTTCAGAGGGCGGCAGCTTTTTGCTCTTTACAGGACAAGTTCTAATAAATGTTTAATTGGGTTTCTTCCCTAAAAACTGATATGAGTCGATAAAAGATTTGCAATGAAGTATGCCGTTGGGGGAAAATATAAATAAATATTAAATATCAAAGACATTTTAAAATGTTAAATATAAAAACAAAAACAAATATGTGAGGATTGGATAGGGCCGTCTCACGCCATGGTGGTGACCCTGAAGCACGCCACCTCCACTGCCAAGATTACTCTGCCATGAAATAATCAGGCTGACTGGAAATCACCAGTCTTAAGAATTATAATTAAAAATAGAAATCCAGGAGATGTCGATAACAAAACTTTGTAAATTAATCTTAAAGATTAGATGCATGGTGGAGTTGAAAACGCCTCTAAATAACCGAAAAATCCCTCTGTGGGATCAATGACCTTACAACCTGGCCAAAATTCCAATCTAAATATTAAGTTTAAATTAACAAAGACATTTTCTTATATGCCTTAACTAAATTTGTTTAATTATTAGTCAAATAATTAATAATGCTTAATCCTGCCTTTTATCATTGTCTGATTATTTAGCTTATAATTAATTAGGTCAAATTTCAATTTTATTGTGTATCATTGATGTCGGTTTTCTAACAATAATTACAGAATTATGGTTTATTTGCCTTAAGGTTAGTTTAACAAAACATAACAACCTTTAAAAAAATGTAAATGATAACAATGGCACTCACAAAATTAAGAAAGTAAAATAAATACTAATGTGATATGTATAAATAAAAATATGTTTAATATAATAAAAACTGATTCACTCCCCTCAATACATAGTATTGTTTTTATCAATCGGTGCATACAAAGAGAAGAACAGAAAGAAAGAATAAAAACAACAAATTTTGATTAATTAACTAAAATATTGAATGGCGTTTAATGCCTGATAACGGGCAAAATGTTCATTTTTTACATCTCCATTTGTATATTACTGACCTAATCTATTTTAATCGGTATGACAATGTAAATATGACATGATTAATCACATAAATAAGTTAATTTAATGAATTATATAATAATAAATTTAGCGAATCCGGATTCTCGGTACCGATCTGATATAATAAAAAGGGAAACGTTCAAGGCTTGCAGCCACGATAAACACAACCATAAAGACTGAATCTGAGTTTTTTCTTCTTTTACGATTCACCAGAGGGTTATTGCGATACTCAGATTTCACAACCTTTTTACATCTTGTAGCAGCCACACCTTATTTTCAAAAGAGTCTTGTCCTTTGTTTAAGCCTTGAGCTGGATTATCGTGAACTCAGCTTCATAGATGCAAAAAAAAAAATCATTACACAGTAAATGAGGATAAGGTAATTTAAATATATAAATGATCCAGTAATTGTAATGCTACTTAACATAAAATATTCATTTCATAACAGTGATTAAAAAGATTAAGGAAGAACCATCAAAACACATAAGCTCACATCTTTCTTCGAATTATATAATGATTAAAACTTT
>NW_027113955.1:702201-705635 GCF_000696795.3 Halyomorpha halys
AACTGACAACGACCTATTTCATTTTAAAAATATTTTTTATGAAAAATGTTTATTGGAATAATACATTCTGCCACTCTCAAGGGAAATAGAAATGTAAGTACACAATTATACCATATATACATATTAAACAAAAATAAAAAGAATAAATAAATGATAATAAAAAATACAATAAAATAATTAAGTACAAACTAAAATGGATAAAAATAAAATTATATACACATCATAAATAAACACAGGCCGATAACTGAGCTAAATAATAGAAAATAAGAAAAGAACTGAATAAAGTAAATAAAATATTGAACACAATCACACTTATATATATTTTTTTTTAATTCAAAACTTAATTTATTGATAGATATCACAATCTGCCACAACGTTGTTGGGCAATAGGGATGACTGATCACATTCATACTAAAATAAAATAACAAAAGAATAAAATAAATAAATCAATGAAAAAAAGTACATACAAATAAATAATATCTCTCTGTAAATATATACAAACAGAAGGATATAGAAAATGAACATAAACTATGTACGTGAAAAAATAAATAAATAAAATAAAATAATATAATCTCTAGTCACATTTACACTCTTATAAACAATATTTACACAATCGACCTGTGGATCCCTGAGCCCACTCTATCTCCCACGTGCGAGGGGTAGAGCAGAGCTCTTGGGATCCCAGCGCATCCCTCTCACCGCATAACTGGTAATGAGCCAGTTAAGGCTAAAAAAGTGTGCTAAACCGCAAACACTCAATTCACACCTGTATCTAACTTTAATAATTAATTTACAATAGCCATCTCATAATAAAGGTAGTTTGAATAGTTATTTTCACAATTATTTCTAACTCGACTATCGACTGGAGGGTTGAGCAATTTAAAATAACGGCCATGTATGATTACAGGGTAAAGTATGAAGTAACCAGAGAATAATGGAGGAACTTGAACTCCGAATATTAAAAATCAAATGGATAATAACGGGCGAGTCAACGATAAATAAATGAAAAAAAAAAGTTAAATAGAAGGAGCCAAAGTAATTGAAAAGGAAACAAATATTTTAAAAAATCGGCCAATGATAAATAATGATAAGTATTGGCTTTACACATCGGAGAAAGAAAAAGAGGCCACACTCCTATTACTACAAGAGCCCAAGGGGAAGAAAACTCAGTCATTTCACCCCTATTTTTGAACAATTTGATGAAAACGACGTATAATTGCTGGTCATAGTTGATAAGTCTACCGAGTATAGAAAGGAGGAATAACTTTCGTTAATCATTCGGAGCTCTATATCTTAAAAAGTAAGACCAAAAACACAAGAAAACCTAAGAGAGCGTCATTTAAAGATAAGCAAATTTGCTAAAATATGAGCCCTAAAAGAGTTATTTACGTTAAATAGTTCTCGAGATATTGCTTTTTAAAACGATAAATTTCTTAAAAATCTACTGAAAGATTAGTAGTTAGTTAATTTATTTTGAGAAATCTATATCTCAAAAACCATTTGATGCACAGATGTCTATTAGCACTCAAATTAAAGCTAGTTTAATGAGCTATAATGTAGATCATGATGTTCATCTTCATAGGAGTAATAGTTTTTATGAAATTTTCTAATATAAATTGATTTATAGTTGTTCGGACAAATTTTTATTTGCCAAATGTATATTCATATATTCATATCATAAAAACCACTACCCCTACGAAGATTAATTAATTTGAATGCTGGTACATCTCTACATCAAATCGTTTCCGAAATAAAGTTTTTCATAAATCAAACTTTATTGTCCGAACAACTATAAATCAATATATTTTAACAAATATCATGAAAACTACAATTCCTACGAAGTTAAGGTCATCAACTTCTTTATAGCCCATTAAACTAACTTTAATTTGAGTGCTAATATACATTTGTACGTCACATAGTTCCTGAGATATAGAATTCTCAAAATAAATTAACTAACTTTCAGTAGATTTGTAAGAAATTTTGCTTTTTAAAAAGCTATATCTCGAGAACTATTGGACGTAAATAGCTCTTATAGTGCTAATATTTCAGCAAATTTACTCTTCTTTAAATAATGTTCTCTTAAATTTTCTTTTGTTTTTGGTAGTTTTTAAGATTTAGAGCTCTGAATGAAAAATTAATGTTTTTTTAAGGTTTTGAAACAGCCGCCATTTTTTATTCCCCCTACTTATGCTTGGCAGACTCATTAATTTTGACTAGTAATTATACCTAGTTTTCATGAAAGTGATCAAAAATTGAGGTGAGATAACTGCCTTTTTTCTTCCCGGCTCTTGTACTAATAGATGTCTATTAGCACTTAAATTAAAGCTAGTTCATGGCTTTTTAAAAACTGTTTCTCGGGAACTTTCTTTAACGTTTTGAAACAGCAACCATTTTGGATCCCCTTGACTATAAAAAGCCCCTTTTGTATTATAATGTCTTTCGATGTGAATAAACACATCCACACTCACACACACTCTCTCCGGGTACCTCGGGAAATGTACATCACTTCTCTTACAATCTGCTAAGCACCATTCTCAAGACCTCCAGCAGAGTTGTTGGTTAAGACCAGATAGACGAGCTATATACAGTACAAGTAAACTTTGAATTCCTATAAATGTTACCATCGCAATTCCCTTAGTTCGTAAATATTTAAAATCGCTTCAGAATTGATGGCATATTAAAATTCATAAAAATATAGTTCAAATTATGTAATGATAATAGTTAATGATTTACCGAATACGCTAAGATAGTGCAATAATAGTAATGGCCAATATACATACATAGTTTAATGAAACATCAGAGATAATAAATTTCTATTTTTTTTCTCTCTTCGTTTAATTAATTCACCTTCTTACTTTAATTTCTTCATTTAATCACTTTTGCATTACTACATTAACCTTGCCGACGTTTCGAACGTTCTGTTCATCTTAATGGGCCTTTAATATCTTATTTTATTTTAGCTGATCATTTTCAGTTCAATTACTGTTTGAAATTTCGTTATTTATTATATAAAAACCTTTTTCACTCCGTATGAGGTTTTTACCCTCGCACGTTTCCATTTTATTAACCCTCATAACAAATATACATATGTTCATCAGTCTTGCTATGAGTTCAATATTACCTAAGAGGTTAAAATATTTTTAGAACCCTTTCTCCCACTGGCTCACTACCAGTGATGCGGCGAGAGGGATGCGCTGGGATCCCAAGAGCTCTGCTCTACCCCTCACACGTGGGGGATAGAGTGGGCTCAGGGATCCTCAGGTCGATTGTGTAAATATTGTATATTAGAGAGTAAATGTGACTAGAGACTATATTATTTTATCATTATGTTGTTTTATTTATCTATTTTTCATATAGATAGTTTGATAATGTTCATTTTGTTTATTCTTCTGTTTGTATATATTTTAAGAGAGTTTTTATTCATTTATTTTATT
>NW_027113955.1:705790-711610 GCF_000696795.3 Halyomorpha halys
TATATCAGTCTTTTCAAGAGACTTTTTTAAATACGCAAGAATGTTTTCCATTTTCGTGTCTTAGGTTTCTCTTAAATTCGTATACACGAATCTATTCACTTTTCATTATTCAGCGAAACGAAGAAAATAAATTACTGTCGATTATATTTTGAGTGGTATTCTAGTTGAAGAACTTTTAGCTGAGGATATAGTTATGGGTGTTGGGCTAAAGGTTAATACGGATCTCAACAATCAGAGTGGTTATTCACTTTGACCCAATTTATAGATCCAATGAACCACGATTCCCAGAACGATTCATCAGAGAAGAGATGATCCGAGAGAAGTGCTATAATACCAGGATCTATTGTCGTAAGTGTTGGCCAAATGTCACGATAGTACTAGACAAATGTCGATGGATCAATTCCCAGCCTATCAGCTTTTATTCTTCGAATCCTATTTTTTTTTTATGAATTATTTCCGGAACACTAGTAGTAAGACTACTTACTATACACCTTTTATGATGGCTATGGACGAAAGCGCTCAGCCATTAGAACGTCAGCTTTTTCCTAAAATGCACCATAACCTGATAACCCACCCCTAATATTGAAGAAATTGGAAAAAGAACGAATCGTAGACTGAAGGATCATTATCGGGATCAAGCACTACAGAAAAACGATTTACTTGGCACCGTAGATTTTGTATTCAGGAGCGTCGAAGAAGTGGGACCAGAGGATATTTTGTTCTAGTAAATTTATAAAAAAATATATGTTATTTAGTTCGGACTTTTAGGGATTAGAGTAAATATTCTGTGAACGTAGTTAAAGCAAGCAAAAGGCTGTTTTTAATTGACCATAAAATGAAAGTGTTGACTTAAACAGTTTAGAAGTTTTTATTTTACTTATGGACTAATAACAAAAAAACTCGATAAGGATCGAAACCAGTTCGGGAAAATCTGCAGTGTCTTGAATTTATCTTTGTTTTGTTCAGAACCAAGGCTTTATTTGTGTTATTGAATAAAATAACAAAATACAAATCGAACAATTACAATATGAATCATTCTATAAAATTCACTGCACATCTGTTAACTTAGTGACCGAACTTCTCATTCAATTGCTATAGAAAACCATCATAATGCACCTAATACCAAAAGTATTCAGTTCAATAACACGCTGAAATAAAAATCCAATATACCATAAATTATTTTTCAAACTGATGTATTTATTACTTTTTAACAATCTTTATATACTGAAGTGAAATACTAATCAAACTAAAATAAATAAAAGTAGCAAACAAATTTAAGTACTTAGGCGAAACTATGTGTAACAACGCTTTAAAAAACATGTATGAAGGAAAGAAGAACCAAACTAGAGAAACTAACTTTTGCAACCAGTAACGTATACAACATGAAAAACCTTTCTACAAAAGCGAAAATACGACACTACAACACAGTCGTTAAACCGGTAATACTATACAGGATGGAAACCTCATGCCTGCTCCAGTCTGGAAGAATTACTGAGAATAGAACGAAGAATCTACGGCACCAAAAATACACCAGAAGGATACAAGCTAAGACCCAACAAAGAAATTTACAAAGACACAAAGGACCTTGAAACAGAAATAAGGGTCAGGAGACTGAAATTCCACGGTCATATGGTAAGACTAGACAAGGAAATATTTAAAAAAATCCGAGGATATAAAAGCTCAGGAGGATACATCGGGATGATGAAGAAAGAAACTGAAATACTGAGAATTACGGACCAGGACTGTCTGGACGGAGAAAGATAAAGGGAAAGACTGAGGAAATCAAAGTTCTTGTGGGAAAGAGAAATTCGAAAAAGGGGGTCGCGTGGACATTAGAAAGAAAAAGGCACGCAGAGATAATGAGGGAAAAATGGAAGGAAAGGAAAAACAAGAGAGAAGCCAAAATTAATGATATTCGCGTGCTCTCCCAGCCACTTTTATTTTAATAAACTCCAACACACTAAAAATAAATTAAAACCCATCATACTAAAATTTAAAAAAAATTCAATACACTAAAATAAAATCCAACATACTAAAATAAATAATAATCTAAGGATCAAAACTAGCATACTAATCTTCATTGTATTAGTTTTATGTTTTTATTTATTAAAGTTTGAGAAAATGTATTTTTACTGGAAGACGAATCAGGAAGTCTGAAGAACTGTTAAGCCTACAAACTTGACGCATGGAGATTACTATGTGTAAAATGTTGTTGTTTAAGGTGTTGGAAGGCTCTATGAAAATTTATTGGTTTGAAAATTAGAGATATTAAAATCCATATATGCTTTATTCGAACAGGTTTTGAACATTTTTAAAAGAAATTCCATTTACTGTTAATGAACTCAAACATGACTTATGTTTTGTAATATTTCTTGTGCATTGTATTTACGACACGGGAAAATAAACTCTTTTTTTACGTTTCTTAGTCTTTCTTTTGATAAAAATTAACCATGTTAGTAGAGATATGCTTATTCTTTGTGTACGTAGTGCCAACTTTAGTTACAATGGTTCCTTTTTAAAAGTATCGATTTATATATGATTCATGTAATCTTACAGTGACATGAACTCTTCTGTTCCTTAATTTTAACCCTTTCCCAATTCTGTTTGAATAGATAAATACAAATTCGAATATTCACTTTTGAAATATTGGACTATTTTATTAATTAATTTTAATGATACACAAATAGCGGGATAAAAAAAATTATAAATGGAATTGTGGTAAGGTGAAAACTCACAGACACAGGAGGGAAAATTCTCAGGACTAAGCAGAAAAAAAACCGTAAAGCCATTAGATCATCGCAGCACAAAAACATTTTGTTTCTTCTATATCTGATGATCAGCCTCGGCACTTGGGAACCTCAATTTTCCATCCTCCTGTTTGCTTCTCACCCGATCTCATGAAAAACATTTAGCGATAAAACCGCAACTACGTGAGCCAGAAGAGTGTTTCCTGTATGTAATCTATAAGTGCTTGTGCTTTTTTTTTTCAAATATGGAAAGGTGAGAATACAATTTTAACATTTTTCAAGCAAGATTTGAGTTTCTAAATCAACAGAAAACAACTCACCAGTCCCTAACCATTCCAGGCATCACCAGGAAGAATGATATAATAGCGGTACTTATGATATTTTGTTTAGCATATTAAATAGAGAAATATTTCCTTCTTTAAGCAAGTTAAAACGCTGTAACATTTAACATGGTTCCATGTCTGTCAATATGTCTAAATGGTGAATGACGTCACGCAACAGACTAGCTAAGTTCCACACCATTTTGTCTGTTGTCGTTGCTTGAAGTCCATGTCACTCTAATAAAGTAATGGAGAGAAAACAAGGAACAAGTGAGGTAGAGGAAAAATGATGTGACGAAGCTGTTGGAGATTGTATTATCTAGTAAAGATTTCAAGGTTACAAAACAAGTTGCTCAGATAATTTGCCTGAAGCCGCACTGAAATTAACATATAATATGGACTTATATAATATATGGAATTATATTTATCACATCATGAATAGCCCTAATCATAACAAATATCACAAGTGCGAAGTAATAATGTAACAAAATACAGCACATCGAAAAAGACATTTCATCACCTCATGGCGTCTTAATACATACTGAAAAAACAGTTTAACATGGCCATATCTGAAGAAAGTTATATTCTAACAGCTGACCGGCAAGCAAATGGAAAAGAGAAGAGCTATCTACCAGAATTGTTTTCCTCTTACCTCACAAAATCCTTTAATATTGCCAAATCTATACATTTTTTAAAGAATGTAGTTTAATACATTCCTTGCTATGCATTGAGCATAACGATGTAGAAAGGGGGCATTGTTCGTTCGTTCTAATTCATTATTGTGTATTACTTAAATTTGAAAAAAATAATAAATGTAAGTATTTTTAAAACATTCTTGTTTTTAGGTAATTTATAACTTAGTGTAGATGATGAAGAAAAGATACGTCCAAATCATGATCCTTAAAAGATGGTACGCTTAGATACAGATGTCGGGACGTAACGGGCGTGAGGGTTGGAGCGTAAGTTCCAGAGCGCCCGGTTCGGAACGTTGTCGGTTCGATTCCCACCTGGATCAGGAAGTAGGCAAAAATCATTCTTGCCATACTAGTCTTTTCACCAATACGATTAAGCTGGATACATTAACACTTAACCATTTGCACCATGTATTTTATCTTTAAAAGTTTCTGTTTTCCCCCCTTCCGAACATTAGAAATGTTTGGCCTTCTTTCAAATATCGTCTTCATGTATGAGCCTATTCATATGTCTTGGCAGTTGTCTTTAAATGTCGATTTTAAGAAATTTTTGTCTCTAGTATTGTTTCCTACTCACATCTGTCTCTACTGTTATTTGTATTGGTATCTTGGGTGGTACTAGTCCGGCAAGTGGGCCTAGTGATTCTTTTTGGCTAACAGGGTTTCCCCGCTTACAAAACGAGGTGGGAGTATCAAGATGCATTTCGCGAGACCGCCGAAAAATAAATAATAACTACCTCGGGTGGCAATCGAACCCACAACGTACCAAACCGGGCGCTATGGGACTCACGCCCCAACCAAAGGATAATCCGATGATCCTGAGACAGCAACTTCACGCTTGACGGCACCCAGGAGTTAGAGACAGAAGAAGAAGAACCAAAGCATCATGATTTGGACCTATAATTTCTTTATCATCTACAAACAATTATAAATTAAATGTACGCATCACACCAAACTGCTTGCTGCCCATAATAAATTAAACTAACGGATAAAAACTCACCAGTCGAGGTAGTGCCAGGAAATAATGAGATAATGATAATAAATGCGAAGACAAAACCCGTCCTTAATTGGGCACTCAAGGGAACTTTACTAATTCTAGTGTTAGCTCTCCATTTTTTTATATCAATTCTCTTCAATCTTTTTCTTTATCGCTTATCAATTTTGTATATAATAAAAGTTCTATGATTTTATGAGCATCGTATCTTTGTGATCCCAAAGTAGACCTGGATCATTAGCCGAAACGTCCGACAACTTTTTTTTATCTTGAGAACTACCCGAAATATCTCTGTAATTAAAACCCAATAAGTAGAAATGAATCAACTACGAACAACATATACATTAATTGTGAATATTATAATTGTACCTTTTTCGAAATAGTATATCTATCACTGACGGATAACTGTGTAAATAAACTTACAAGTAGGATAAACTTGATCAACCGGATTATTCTAAAATAACCATTCACCTCTTGCGTCAACTTTGCTAATGACGCCGATATCGGTTTTTGAAATAAATGCCAAGCTTAATGTAATATTTTCACAAATAGCATTGACAACACTAGTTCGTTCGGTATTGTGAAGATTTTCTGTTTACCGAGTAAACTGTTTAAATGGGGCTTGTTCACGATATCAACATCATGGCCTCAGAGCTTACCTCTCTGTTTGATTACTCAGAAAATACTCTCTATTTCTTGTTTCCACGGCTTACTCAACAGGAAATTTTTCTGTGTTTAATCATTAAGATAATACTTAAGACAACCACTGGAGCAATTGTATTGGTAATGTATTATGGTCTTCTTAAATAATTTTCCATATATATGTATATATATTTTTTTCTGTTAATGGTAACCCCATAAAAAGATAGTTTATGTCCTTTATACATGTTCCATGCCATGAAAGGCATATTACAAATATTATATGTTTACAGTACAAAATATTTGAGTATATATAATTTGTTTCATTGTTTATGACATTTTAATAAAGTAAAACAAAAACTATAAACAAAACACATAATTAATTAATAATAAAAAAGAAGAAGGGAAAAGAAGCAAAAAAAAAATAA
>NW_027113955.1:711660-712710 GCF_000696795.3 Halyomorpha halys
TTAATTAATAATAAAAAAGAAGAAGGGAAAAGAAAAAGATAAATATATATATAACAAACACAAACAAGAGGTTTTAGATTGCCCTTCTATAATTAGTCGGCTGGTCAAAGTCTATTTGTTTTATGAATTTTAGCAAGTCTGTCTTAAATTTAGTAAAAAGTAATATAGTATATTATGTCGTATATATAAAGTAAATTGCGACAGAGAAACGTCACTAAAAAGGTTTGATTTAATAATAACCTATTTAATACATGGCCACTTCCACATTATTTATAAAATAGCTAGTTCACTTCATCTCCAAGAAAATCATACAGATTTAAAAAGAAATCACCAAACTTTTTACATGAATGATAAAGTGTAAAATCCTAAAAGAAAAATATATTGATTTCTACATCATTATGAAAATTAATGAACCGATTATGTTTATAATTATTATCGACTGAAGTTATCATATTTTCATTATGTTTATTATAAAACAATATTTTAATCCTCACTTATTTATTTAGTTATTATTTTATAAAATTAAATCTGTACTGCTAGAACCCATGAAGGGTCAGGGGGTCAGTACTTTATAAGGAAGTACTGTTACTATACCAACGGTTGTGCAGATAGGTAGTTCAGCCAGAATCATGCTCGACAGCCAGATTGTTACACAATCAAGTTAACACAATCTGAGTTTTTACTCAGTGCCTTATCTATTTTTAGTTTTTAATAACTTTTTTTCTAATCTTACATAGAATTACATCAATTTATTTATTCTAGTTAAATATGTTTTTTTCAGTTCCTTTTGTATACCTATATAATTTATCATGCATCATTTAATTTTTAAATTCACATTTCTTTTTGTATTTAGGAACTGACTGCTTGAACGCGTTCACCTATTTATTAAGTATATTTGCTTAAATAATTATGCTTACATCTATTTACTTTTTTATTTGTTTTTCAGTTGCTTAAGAGTAATTTTTGTTTGTATCTCTCTCTCTCCCCCATTATTTTGTGACGTACACTTATTCATTAACTCATACATATAATTTCTTATCTATTTTATAT
>NW_027113955.1:717115-724451 GCF_000696795.3 Halyomorpha halys
TTTAAAAATTTTTTTTTTTTTAATGGAGGTTCCCTTTATCCTGTAGATGTGCATTCAAGCTAATAAAAAAAAAATCGGAGTAGATAAAAACAAATTATTCCTAGAACTCGAAAAACAAGAGTTGTTTTTTTTTTATTTTCAGCCGATTTTTACTGGCGCAAAGCCTCCATTGGCTTTTAATACCAATGGGACAGGGAGAGAGATATGCTTTGATCTCAAGAGGTCTTGTTTACCCCACACACACAGGGAGAGCAGCTTTGGGGATCGGTAGGCCAAATGGAAATATCATAAAACAGATTTGATTCAGTTTTTTTAATTAATTATTATTCTCATACCTCAGTTTAACTTAAAACTATTTTAATCTACTTTGTGTTTTTTTTTATATGAATATGCCTAATCATCACTACTACCTACCTACTTCCCGAGATTATACCAGATTTAATTATTTGATTATTATGACAGACTATGTATATTTGTCAATAAAAACGCTTAAACAAATTTATAAAAATATATTTCGAGTTTTATGCATGTTATAACCTATTATTTATATTATATGATATTCTAAATTTCAACAGATAAATATCTAAAAAATAAAGTTTTCAAGGTAATAGCTATCATTCAAGATTGTTTAATAATCTACCATTTAATAACGATTACTGCTTTTACTTTAAAGTGGTGCTGATACCGCAAAATTATGGCGAGATAGCATTACCAGGTTGTAACTGTCAGTGTTTCTAAAAACCAATTAATAGGGACTGAACACTGGAGGCAATATGAGAAGACCGTAGGGGTTGTTTCTATAACAAAGCTATTCGGTTAAACCCTTCGATTTTCTACCCTTCTGCTATAGGATCATTCTATATACAGAAGGGTTAATTAGTAAGACTGAAGTCGTTTTCGAGGTTGATTAACAAGTTATACGAATCACTAACATGTAATATAATTTGCTTATAACAAAAAAATGACGTGATAAGGAATCTCAGAATAAAAATAATTCATTGTACAGCGACTATAATTGAGAAATTCCAAAGCATGTACGGAATTCTAAAATAGAGATAGAAGCACTCAAATTTCAAACATGTTGCTTTACTGATGAAATCCATCATTGGTGTATTTCCTTCACTGTTAACATTTTCTGTTCTTGAAAAGAAAATATTGTATTAGCTGAAAAAGTATTGTTAAGGAAAGCATCGTCAAAATAATTATAAAACTAATAATATATTGAAGTTTTAAATTTTTCAGGATATTTAACTGATAAACCTTTTTTCATAATAATTTTTTTTTTAATAATTTATTTATTGCTATTTACAACTGAATACACATATATACAACAAGTAAATTTGGTGTAGGTGACATAGTGACATGATAAAAACATGTGGAGAATCTACCCACTGATAGAACTCCAATAACATTTCTAGAGGAGATCTCGGGGCCATCTTCTTTTCAGACGCCTAGGAGGATTATTAGGTAATGAAGGAGAAGCCAGGTTAAAAACAAATGGATTTGGGTGGTTGAGAAGTTTATTATGGAAGGAACGGTATCTGGTTCTGGCCAAATCGGCAACATATGGAACATTGAGGTCCTGATGGATGACTTGATTTGTGACAAAGTAAGGAGCATTAAGGATTTTGGGCTGTAAGGATTGGATTCTGGAGGAATTTGATGGTTTATTTCCATAATAATTAAAATTTTCACTTCTGTATAATTTAATTTTAAAAACCAGATATTTTAGAGTCTATTGGGACTTACGGAGTTGAACTTTAAGACTCAATTAAAATCGTCGTATTTCCCTCGTATCCAACCTTAATAATCCAAAATACTACGTAAAATCTTAGTTCTCCTTATTTTGTAGCAAATTCACGCATCAGGACCTCAATGTCCCATTTTCAGCCGATTTACCCAGAAAAAGATATCAATCCTTCCATGATAAAGTCCCTAACCACCCAAACCCACTTGGTATGGCTTCATCAATACCTGATAATCCTCCAAGGCGTCTGAAAGGAGAATGGCCTCGGGACATCCTACTCTAGAAATGCTATTAAAGTTCTATCAATAGGTAGTTTCTCCAAACGACTAAATATATATATATTTTAATGCAGTTGTAAATTTAATTTTAAAAAACAAACAAAAAAACATATATTTACAGCATAAAAGTAATTTGGTAGACTCGAAAAAAATTACTGTGAATAAAATAAGTAAAATGCCAATATCAAACTCGCAATAAGGTATTTTAATGGTCTATATTACTTTTTATAATATAACTATACAATTGGTTTTGAAATGTTTAATTTTTTAATTTTGAAAAAAACATGTAATAAAAATGGTTTCAAAAAAGCAAGTTCATTTAATGATGGGATGTTTTTTAATCTTATAACTCATTGAGTTTTAGTCTTGGAGTTGGGGAAATGTTAATAAACTTCAAAAAATAGGAAGAATATTATCCCACATTGCAAAAGATTTTCCGGAAATATTTTTTTTAAGTACCAGATCAGCCTGGTGGGCCTTACATGGTTGATATAAAAGTTATAATTTTTTTTTAATAATTGATTATGAGGGGAGGGGGTATAGTCTCGTACAAAAGACATCCCAAACTATATACCTACAACCTTATAATTGAAAAAATATTAAAATAAAATAAATAGATAACAATAATAATTTTTACTAAAAGAGAAAAGTAATGTTAATAACAAAACAAATGATTGCCCTCTAATGGGGCAAAAAAACAACGTTAATTTGAAAAACAGGTCGAAGAGAAAAAAAATTAATAAAATAGAAGTAATGTGAATAATAAAATTAATAAATATAGAATTTATAACAGAATGTCCTGCAGCAGCCTGAGCTTCAGTCTTCGAGTTGAGGTTGGGTATCCCAGGTTGTAGGTTACTGCTCCTTCCACTTCATGATGTAATCCTCTATCGACTCCATTTGTAATTCTCGATGCAATATTTCCAGAAATAATAGTAGTAACATAGATGTGTCATATCGTTGGAAAGAGAAAAAATATTAGAAAATAATTTCTAATTTTTGGAGAATAATTTATATGCATAAATAAACTTTATTTATAAATAAATATTTAATGTTTCCACGATTTTCATGAGAATCGTCAGTTTTCATTTTCATTAACCTATAATTGGAATTGGAACCTATATTTCTACTCAAAGTAATATATGTGTAAGATTGGAGATGCGCGCACTGCTGCAGATTTTTTAATTACAATTTTAGTATATTTATATGTAACTACCAGATCATTCTTTATCCGTTCCTCTTCTCTATGGAATTCTATTCCCTTCTTCATTCGTTACTCTAATGCCCATCCAAACTTCAAATTCCTTATCTTTAATCACCTACTTTCCATCCAATTCTTGAAGAAAAACAATTAAAACTTCAAACAATTTGGTAAATTGATAAAAAGATAGATAGAATTAAAATAAAAACTATTATATGTTTTCAATATCTATATAAAATCTGTAAATATGTAAATTGGTTCATAAAATCGATTATTTTTTTTTTTTCATTATTATTAGAATATGCCTTAAGATTCGTGATTTGTAAGAGGCATTTTTTTTTTAATTTATTTACTTTATTTATTTTTTAATTATTTTCCTACCTTTGATGTTTTCAATTTTCTTTTAAACTTGTAAATATGTAGATAAACAATAACTGTCCCTTTTTTATAATTATTTTTGGTTTAATTGTGTTTTATTTATATTATTAGAGGTTAGTCATTCTATGATTTATGGTTTTATTTTATCTGATTCTATTTCCTTTTTTTATTTTATATAAGACCTAAAGTTCCTTAAGTAACCGATCTAGCCTGAACCCGATATTATTCCTTCCATAAAAAACTCCCTAACCACCCGAACCCACTAGTTTCTAACCTTGCTTCCTCTTCAATTCCTGGCAATCCTCCGAGGCGCCTGAAAAGAAGATGGCCTCGTGACCTTATATTGTAAACTGTTTTTAGAGTTCTACTACTGGGTAGTTTCTCTACCATCCTGTATCATATCATTATGTCATTATGATCAAATTTACTTGTTGTATTTTTTTATACAGTTGTAAATATTAATAAATAAATAAATTTAAAAAAAATTTATATATTCTTTCAAATATTGTTTTGTTTTTTTCTTTTCCAATATATTATTTTATTTATATTGTATGATGTTCTGTAGGTTTATTTTTATTTTTTTAACTTTGTATTATAACCTAAAGAATTGATGCCTCTTGTTTGTTGATTGTAATATTATTTCAAAGTGACTAGTCCCAGAATAAATAAAGAATATTATTATTATCTTTTTAATAACATGATTTATCGTTATTAATACACTAAAAAAAATATGCACAATGTCATGTCATACAATGTACAAGATAGGGTAAATATTGTACCCTATTTTAAAAAGTAAAGTCTGAATAGATGACAATTAAGTGTACATTGTTGAGTCATTTACATGTATGCTAACACGGATGATGGACGATCTAGTGTTTTACAAGGCCCCAGGTAATTCAGTTCTAATTTGAAAATAATAACAGCTTAGACAGGGCTTCTTTATCAAGCATGTTCCCTGCGTGTCGGCTGTGATAGCCCTGTGTCGCGGCCCATTTGTCTGTCAACCTGGCGACAATTTGTTTCTTCCCACGTGTTTTCTTCTCTCCTGATTATTTGATATTGGATTTTTTCTTATTCGTAACGTCACACGTTGGCGTAGGTGGTATATTTCTTCTAGTTTGTGGAAAATTTATTTTTTTCTAAGAAATTCAACCAATCTACTAACGCTCACGGTATGACCTCAAACAATCTATTCAGCTTCTAAAATATATCAAATCTACAAAAAGTTTAACGTAGCAAAAAACCTAATAAAAATAAAAAGCCAAATATTTAACATATAAAGAATATTTAATACAAATAAGAGATTTCTTTCTTTTTTTTTTTATATTTTTATTGAAATTTACAACTGTACTTAATGATACATCCAGTAAGTTTATAATGGAGTGATACAGACGTGTAGAGAAACTAACCATTGGTAGCACTCTAATAATGTTATGTTATCATTAGAAGGTCTTGTGACGATCTTCTTTTCAGGCACCCCGGACGCTTTTCAGGAATGGAAGAGGAAGCAAGGTTAGAAACTAGTGGGTTTGGGTGGTCAGGGAGTTTACAATGGAAGGAATGATATCAGGTTCGGGCTAGATCAGTTACATATTGAACATTAAGGTCTTTATGGATGATTTTATTTGTAACAAAGTGAGGAGCATTGAGGATTTTGTTACTGGAAGTTTAGACCGTTTGTCTAGTAAACGCAATAATAGTCGGAATCGACATACAGTTTCCTGTCTTTTCAGTCTTGTGTAAGGATTCCAGGTTAGTCATTTGTCCAGTTGCAGTCCAAGGTAGCGGGTTAGTGCAACATTATAAAGGATACTGTAGGGCAGTCGGTAGGTTTACGACGAAGGGTAAAGGTTATTTGATGGAATTTATTTTAATCCTCTAATTATGACACCATTCTTCAAGGGCTGTGATATGGGATTGGAGAATCTGGGATGCAATTAAAGGGTTATTATTAACATGCGAGCATACATGTGCCATCGGCTTTCATGTTGATAACAGTGTTAGGATTGGTTGGGATGTCAGCTGTGTAGACGGTGTAGAGGATGGGACCGAGGATACTACATATAAGAGCGAAAATTTATAATATTATTAAAGAAAAATGTTATCCTATAAGAATAATTAACAAAATTTGATATAATAATAGTGGCAATAAAATAGATAAATTCTTAAAGAGGAAATTCATGAATGGAAGAATAAAACATAAGGAAAATGAAAAATCTAGTTCCTGCTTGTAGAAAGCAGAAAAATTAAAAACTATCACAGAGATAATGTTAGCATGGTGGAAAAATAAATTAGGGAAGACGAGGACCAAAATAAATAATAATGATCCAAAAACAGAAGATAAAGGGGGTTAAGGTTTGAAAAATTTAATTACATACCGGATTTAACAGAAAAAATAAAAAAGATATTAATAGAATATGATCACAAAAATATAAAATCAGAAACTTATAACGACAACACTCGACAAATTTTTAAGCAATACGAAGGACAAAACGAAACTGGTGTATAGAGTAGATTGCGATGATTGCGTTAAAATACATAACGGAGAAACCAAAAAAAAAAATGGATACCAGAATGAAACAGCGTATAAGTAGTTGTAAAAATAACAATAACAAAAATTGTACATAGTTAGCCCATTACAACATAATAGGCAAGCATATTTTCAATTTTTAAAACTAAAAAACTTAAGATATAGAAAAAATACATTTAAAAAAAATTATTAATTGATATTTACAAATTTACATTATAATACATTTAGTAAATTTGATCTCAGTTAAAATGGAGTGTTACAAGCGTGTAGAGAAACAACCTATTGGTAGATCTCTAATGACGTTTTATATTAGCAGGTCTCGTGGCCATCTTCTTTTCACGCGCCTCAGAGGATTGTCAGGAATGGAAGAGGAAGCAAGGTTCGAAACTAGTGGGTTTGGGTCCTCATGGAGTTTATAATGGAAGGAATGATATCTGGTTCGGGCTAGATCTGTTACATATGGAACATTTAGGTCTTTATGTATGATTTTATTTGTGACAAAGTAAGGAGCAGTGAGGATTTTACGATGAATTGTAAAGATTGGATACGAGAGGAATTCGAAAGTTTAGTAAAACCCTAAGGCTCAACTCCGTATTTCCAGATTGGCCTTTTGTAATGAATTAGAAGTTTTGACTGTTTGTCCAGTAAGTGCTGTAATAGTTGAAATCGACATGCAGTTTCCTGTCTTTTCAGTCTTGTATGAGGATTCTAGATTAGTCGTTTGTCCAGATGTTGTCCAGAGTACCAGACCTGTTGGACAGGGGTAAGATGAAAATTATTAAAGGAGGCTGTAGGGCATTGGAAGGGTGAAGGTGATTTGATAGAAAAAAAAATACAAAAAGTAGGAGAATAAAAGAAGCTTTATCATTAATTTTTATCACAAAAAATATTAATAGGGACACAGTAAAATTAAAGAGCTATTAAACAGACATCATTAATAATTTAAAGTTATAATAAAATGAAAAAAAAAATAACATTTACGTTAGTTTAAAAAAATAAAAAATTAAATATTAAGAACATAGTATACTAGTTCTAGATTAAAATTATTATTCTGTTATATAATGCTAAAATTAAAACATTTTTGTAAGATAAGTTAAAATTACGATAACATTATTTATAGTAAAGTAAACATACTCTAAAATTATAATACCTCTATAATAACAATAATAATAATAATAATAATAATAATGAGGTGAATCACT
>NW_027113955.1:724501-729515 GCF_000696795.3 Halyomorpha halys
AATAATAATAATAATAATAATAATAATAATAATAATAATGATAATAATAATAATAATAATAATGAGGTGAATCACTGAACTAATAAATATCTGAAAAACTCAGCAAAATGCAAACATAGCAAGGATTATGGCAAAGGTAAATTTCGTTTTAATGTGATAAGGATACCGAAGAGTTAACTAGTGGTTTCTCGAAATACTTTAAATATTTAATAGTTTAACTTAAAAAATTGACGAAGTAAAATTTATAGATTCTAGACATGGAAACTAGGAACAAATAGGATATTACTCTTATAATAGGATAATCTATATGCATTTTAAACTAATATTTAAATAATAATTGTTAAATAGCTTTATATTATTATATTATTGTTGTATTGTGTTTCAAATTTGCTGAAGTACTCTGAACACAAGGAGTTCCCCGAAACGTTGGTGTGGTGTAAATAATTTTAAAATGAAGAAATATTTGTAAATGATAAAATAGTATATCAGTAAATATTTGTACGATAAAATATCTCGTTTACATTTGATATAGTTTTTGTCGATGTAATAATGATATATAAGGATGTAGTATAATTTAAACAATTAATATAATCCTCTTTCGATGCATTTCTACCAATTAACGTTTAATTTTTATTTCCCTAAATATGTAGGTGTTTTTATTTAAATCGCGGGGGCCAACGTGTACATAAATACACTTCGTTATTTTAAGACACCCGAGTTGTTATTGATAATATTGTCCAAATTACTTAAAAGAGATAATCCATTAATGGTTGGTTCCACCGATATTGGATATATTTGGACCATAGTCATGTATATAAATATACATAAACAAACATGCATACACATATTTAGTATGAGAAAGAGAAGGAGAGAAACACTTTATTCAAAAATCAGTGGCGCCCAACTGCATTGGGTTTCACACAGTATACTAAGACCAGTTGGACAATTGCTTATTATTCTTATAATACATAGGTATAGTCAATAAATATTAAAATACATAAAAGTAATACATATTTTTTAAAATGTTTTTTATTCACTGCTGTTATAATGGCATTGTAGCGGTGGTACAGTGGTAAGGCACTAACTACAAGGAAGCGGGTTAGAATCCAGCTGTGGCAGATACTTATTTTCTGTTACAGTTTAATCATGAGTCAACTCTGTGAGTTATAAAGCCCTCCTGGGGTCTACTGAGCCTCATTAAGTGAGTACCTTTAATTGGGGGAAAATTGGGCGGTTGAGCGTGATCTTGAAAAATCATCTCTTTGAATAAACGTTGTCATAAAAACAGTGTTTCCTTACATGACCCTTCATGGGTCGTAGTGATTCACCTCATTATTATTATTATTATTATTATTATTGTTATTATAGAGGTATTATAATTTTAGAGTATGTTTACTTTACTATAAATAATGTTATCGTAATTTTAACTTATCTTAAACAAAAATGTTTTAATTTTAGCATTATATAACAGAATAATAATTTTAATCTAGAACTAGTATACTATGTTCTTAATATTTAATTTTTTATTTTTTTAAACTAACGTAAAGTTCAAGTGTTAATACAATTTATTAAAGTTACAAAGTTACAATTTATTTGATTCACAGTATACATATTTACACATAACCTACAACGAATTTCGACTAATTTATTTTTTTCTATATTTATATATCATAGATTGTTTTTTTAAAATTATTTTATCAAACATTACTCTAAAAAAAATTAATGACAGCTATCAATATTATTAGTTACAAAATTAATTAATTAAAGGTATTCGAGTATGTGTGTCAATATACTGTTTTTTTAGCTGTTTATTTTGGTTTTAACTTATTCCATTTAATTAACTTTTTGTAGTTTAAATCAATGTATTATTTTTTTAATCTGTTTAGTTATTCATCTTTTTAAACTGATCTACTGATATGACTATTGTGTTTGATTTATTTTTATATTGCTATCTAATGATAAATTATTTTAATTTGTTTGACAGATCAAACGTGGATTGCGGTCCACTGGAGAGGGGTAGTATGAGAGAGTGAAATAGGCAGAATATAATTGCCGAATAAATGGAATAAGATTGTCAAACGGAATAAAATTGTTGAATAAGGAAAAAGTAGTTAAAATATATTTTATTTTGTATATAGACGATTATTGATTGTAAAAGGGCAGATTTTTTTCTTATATCATGTAAATATATGTAGTGTGTGTATATGTATATCCGATCATAGATTGATTGATATGCTGCGTTTTGTTGCAACCCAAATTTATAATATCTTTTACCGACACTTTGAAACAGAGAAAAAACAGGAATAATTATTATTAATGGTGGATATATCTTTGGCCGTAGATTTAATTGATTTGAAGATAGTTGGTAGTACAATAGAAGTATAAGTAATCCAGTCAACAAAGAGTTGTCCGAAGAAAAGAGAAATTTTATAAATAGTTATTCTTAACTATTTTTTATGTTTTTCGGGGTGCTGCACCTTTCTTATTTGCCACGTCGTCAGCCACCGGCTTCACAACGAAAATCGTAGTGGTTTTTGGTTCCTTTGGTTCAAATACATTCAATAATTTATAATTAATTGTTATTATTATTAATATACTTATTGCAACATTGAATTCGTAAAGAAAGACTAGCACATGAGAAAAGAAAAGGTTATGGTTTTAGGCTGATCCGTTTGAGTTATAGAATTATAAACAAATTTTGTCGTTTTTGTCTCACTCTACGCCTCTCCACTTCTCCCCATTCCCGAAAACATATATGACCTAAATTCTTTAACTTCTTTCTAACATGAAAAGTTGGATCTTTTTTTCGTAATTTTACGAATGGCTCAAAAGCTACATGACGACTTCCCCAATATGGTGGTTAGATCGGGAGTATGTTATCATCGGTAATTTCACAGCTCATTGAATCGGTTATCAGTTATTCCGTGAACAGCGGAGGCACGCATCCACTTCCACTCTTCAGGTCCCGCATCGACACGCCACTTTTTCATAATTCATGAAATATCCCGGCTCAGTGTTGGCCGATAGCTCATGCAAACTGCTCATTTTACCCCTGATCTGATTGTTAATATGACAAAATCTCTTTTTGTAATCAGAGTAGAATAAACATTGTGTGGGGTCCGTTTAATTACAGGTATTTCATCCTAGACTGCATTGCTAAACAAAACTCTTAGGGATGGAAGTGTTCAAAGACTTCAGTAACAGATAAGAAATAAATTTTAAAAAATATATATACCAAGTCATCCATCAGGACCTCAATGTTCCATAAGTAGCCGATTTGGCCAGAACCAGATACCATTACTTCCATGATAAACTTCTGAACCACCCAAATCCACTTGTTTCTAACCTGGCTTCTCCTTCATTTCCTAATAATCCTCCTAGGCGTCTGAAAAGAAGATGGCCTTGAGATCTTCTCCTCTAGAAATGTTATTGGAGTTCTATCAGTGGGTAGATTCTCCACATGTTTGTATCATGTCACTATGTCACCTACAGCAAATTTACTTGTTGTATATATGTGTATACAGTTGTAAATAACAATAAATAAATTATTAAAGAAATATATCTATAATAAAAACAACATTTATTGCAATATTTGTTACACTATGACTACATTAGACAACTTGTTTACTGACACACCGATTAACCTAATTCTATTATTATTATTACACTGAGAGTCAGGAATCCCTTTCTCATCTCGACCCAGCTGGATATTTTGTGAGTTACTCCTCTTTTCCACTAGATATCCGATATGAATATTATGCTTCTTACGAAGCTCATTAATTCTTTCTGTCTTCAGGTTCTATCCTGTCCTGTCCCAAATACTGCAGTCTTGGGAATGCAAGGGCTTCAGATTCACGGCAGGTTGAATCCTCCACCAGCTTCATCTTCTTAAGATGATATTTAAAGGGGCAGTGACCCGTGAGCAGTCCTGTTATCGTCCTCAGTTCATTTCTAGTAAGGTTAAGGTAAAATATTGATATTTCAATAATGAACTTGGGCCTAGTAATAATAACTACTCATCCAGTATGTTCCCAGGAGTCAACTACCTTCCTGGTTGCACTTGCAGATATGTTGCAATATGCTTCAGGGCCCATTAGCATCCCTGCCTTGCTAGGGTGTTTGCCCTCTCGTTTCCTTCTATCCCTTCATGTCCTGGGGCTTACATCAAACTCAGTTTATTGCCTCTGGCTAATTTCTTTAGTCGTTCCAGGCAATTCCAGACTAGCAACGACTTTGGAGTATTGGATATTATTGCCTTTAAAACAACCTGGCTAGCTGATGTTATATAAATGTTTTCTTCCTTTTGGATTGTTTTTGAGATTTTTTATTTCCGCTATTACAATGTGGTCCTACAAACCCAGCCACCCCTCTCCTTCCTTATGTGATCTATCTTTATACCAGACTAATGCGCCATTCTCAAATTTATGGCCTCCTTTCAACCTAATTTTATAGATACAGGCCTTAATATACGATGTAATAATATAATATGGTAGAGTGAACTTTTACCCTCATTTATTGTACAGTAATAAAAATTTAATTGGGGGCACTCGTTAAAAGCACTAGGTGTGAGCCTAAGTGGTGTGTGTAGACCCCTTGGGTAGCTATAAACTACTATATACAGCTCAATAACGTTAAATTAAAACAACAGAACGTGTTAACTGCTAAGATAAAATACAGGGAAAACTATTAACTATTTGTCCTGTTCGAAATACTGAACAGGTCTTAGTAATACATCACAACTATCCTTTATTAAAAGTAAAATATTTTAATAAATATTTCTACTCTAACCACACTTACTCACAGAAGATAAATGTTGCCAAAAGCCTAATAAATTATGGAATAACTCTAACCAATGCATGTGATTTATAAAAATAAATATTAAAATTACTTTTAAAATATATCGCCATAATTATCGAAAATTATAACTGCACAATAATAGTAAGTTATAGAATTTCTCGAATAATATGAAGATAAAATTGAAAAAAAAAATTGACAAGCAACATGTAAATTATAA
>NW_027113955.1:729620-736442 GCF_000696795.3 Halyomorpha halys
AAAAACAAATTATTTTTTGAATATGGTAAAAATATAAACAACACAGTGTAAAACTCAAACACAATTTTGGTTTCACAAATAATAACTGTTAATTATACAAAATAAAAAATAAAAATAATAGAAGCTATACAAATAACGAAAAACAAAGAATAATTTAATTAATTAGTTTAACTTCAACACAGATATAAAAATTTTAAGAACAAATTACAAATACATTATTCACAAATTGGAAATACAAAATATAATTACCATGGCGATAATAATTGTTATACATATTTTTTTATTATCAATCATTTAATATTATAAGAATTATCACTCAGACTTGTGAAGTATACCACATAACTAAAACAGAACTAAAAGAATTTTCTGCAATGAAACAAATGAACAGAGGAAAAAACAATGTAAAGCATTGAGATAGATATCAGACATCAGGTCATTCTTTTTTAGATTTTATGTGATAATAGAAATAAATAAAGGCACCCCTTATTTTAAATACTTTAGTGTTAATTTTTATAGATTAGACCAATTGTTCCCAAACTAGGTGCCCCAAGCGTATGCTCGGGAATCCACAAAGGGAATGCCACTTTCTCAAAACATTACAAAAAATTAACAGAAAAAAATAAAAATAAAAATAGAAAATTTATATTCTACATTGCAGCATTTAATTTGCCCTTTTTTCCTTTTCCTATATATTCAATCGCTCTGAGGATAATTGTATCACAATTTTTTACGTAGCTCAACAAGCGAAATTATTTCAACTCGACAAGGGTGCTATAAAATATTATTATCTCAACAATGATGCTATGCGAAACATGTTTGGGCACCGCTAAATTAGGTAACATAGTGCACCATTAGAGGTTAAATTTTGGACTATGTAGTGAGAGATGCTATTGTAAAATAAATAACTTAAATATGATATAACAATTATTTATTTTAATCATATTAATTATCTCGATCTATTTAATGAATAGAAATGTGTGAGACAAGGTCACTTAACGGATTTGAATCCCAAACGGTCCCTCTATTCACAGAAAAGGTTTTTTGAACACGTCCATTACGTTCACTTACTCAGTGATTGCTTTTTCTCAAATCACATTGTCTTCAGGAGTAGTAGGCTCAATTAATTGGTTTTATTCCAGGGATTTTAAGATTCTGGTTTCACTTAGTGAAATATCACCCTGTGATATATTAGTGTCATTTTATTAGTTACTATTATTTTATTAGTGTTTTTTATGTACTTATTGAAGTTCTTTACCGAAGTTCCACAACTCAAAAAAAAATTATTTGGAATAGATTTCGTGACACGAGATGAAACGGAAGTTGTGGGTGGAGGGGGAACAACACAGGTCAATACTAGCAGAAAAAAAAATACATTTAGTAGGAGCAAATAGGAGCTTAATAATCCTGGCATTAATTGGCCAATTGAGTAATCTTCTGTTATCTCATATTCTCCTATTACAATATAAAATAAATATTCCGTCTATAATTGACTTATGAAATGGCTGTCTGTTCTAATTATTAATATTATTGTGGAATAAATTCACCGTCTTAGGCAATAAGAGGGAACGCATGATCATAATTAATACAATTTTAATTAATTATTTTATCTCCAGAAGTTCAAAGACCATATTTTTTTTGTACAATTAAAGTTGTATTAAAGTACCTATGTAATAAAAAAAACTAATATCTATTCACGAATTATAATAATTAAATTTTTACAACACGTTCTGTTCGGTCAAGCTCTTTCCGAAGATAAGGTTTTTCGATACGTTCACTCCTGACCGACGTACCTCTCACGCAAACTCAGTGGTCGTGAACATTTTGACAACACTTTCAGTTCGGAAAAGATCTTTTCAATAAGTTCACTCCTGACCGACACATCTGATATAATGACCAAAGAAGCTGATTTTCACTAAACCTAACTCAATAAATGTATAATTTATAACACCACTAAATTCAAGGACTTAACTATAAAATTTCAAGTAGAAAAAATAAATATATAGGAAATTAGAAGAAACACAGAATTAAGAAGCAGAGATGTTGTCATAGGGGAATGAATTTATTAATTATTCCTTATTCGTAAATAACGAATTTCATAAATTTATTCATTACTTATATTCTTTATTCGCAATATAATATGACACTCGAGCCTGCTATTCAACAAATAAAATTTTGTAGGTTAGCGACGATAGATTTCTAAGCCCCGAGGTCTGTCGAAGAAATAGGTAAGAGTCGGTGACCAGGAGTTGGACTGATGCTATATTCCATCTAGGGTCGATCCATCCCTCTATTAGATGGGACAGGACTGAGTTTATTGGATCTCAGAGGGATCTCGGCCCGCGGCAACCCGAGGTAAAATTGTTTCCTAGTGACCTTTCAAGTTCACTAAAGGTTTTCATTGTTTACCTCCATAAACTCCTTTAGGAATCGAGTTACACGGTGGAAAGTGAGAAATATAAACTAATTATTCAGGGAACTTGGAGCAATTCCCAACTTGCGAATTGACTTCCAAAACAATCAGGGCTGAAGAGTTTATTGTATTATTAATTGGATGAAATTGCGTTTATCGTAGATTTATGATTATTATATTAAACAATATTATCTATTCAAATTTAATTATATTGAAAATAAGTTTACAAATATGGAACGAAATAGAAAATCACACCGTAACCTCCACTAATGTGCCGAAGGCTTCTTTTAGATAAAAGGATGAAATGTTAAGGTGACTATTCAATGATATTATAGGCCAGGATCGGGTACGCATAAAGTCAATGGGAGTCATAGTCCAGTTTGGTTTTTTTTTTAATGTATTTTATAAATAGTCACATGTGTCCAATTTATTGCCTCTTTTCACAATTTACAAATCATAAAGGTTCAGGGTTTCGGTACTATATAAAAAAGTACCTGTTTTTGACCTACGATTGTGCAATTAATTAATTAGTTTTATATCACACTCATCCACTAGATTTTACCCCAATTAATTTTACCCATTTTAAAGGGGCTGGGTGGGGCGTGGAAAGATCCCAAACGCACAGGGTGTGAGGTAACCCTGTGGATTCGGGATCTTTCTACAGAGGTAGAATAAATAATTATCTGCCACACCCGGATTCGAACCAGGGTCCTTGAACACTCCCGCTTCCAAAATGTTTAAAGACAAATTCATGATTATGGCTGTTTGACAAGATATCTGACTGGAGTGAGAATCATTTCCCCTCCTTGAGTTGACTTATTAAACTATACATAATCCGTTGGAATGATTACATTCTTATAGTAATTTGAAATCACATGAACCTGACAATTCGATAACAAAATTTCAAAAGCCCTTCAGACGAGATTTATTTTTCAGGACGATTTCGTAGTTTTACATAGATTGATTTGACTACATTGAATTTTAAGTGAATGCATAAACCTTAGAAAATGATAAATTTAATTATTACATCTATATTTCTTTACTTAGAACTTTAATTAATAATTTAAAAGGACAAATACGAAGAAATTGTGTACATCCCGGATTTTTTTTTAAATGATTAAAATCATCCAACTTCACTAAACAAGACCGACTCACAGGCTATACTGAAATATTTCTTTGAAAAAGTTAATAACTTCCGTTAAAACAAGACGATGGTTAGGGAGAGGGGGATATAGTAGGCTGTAAAAACTAAGATGGATGAAGTCAACAAGAACAATGTTCCAGAGCTGGAAGTTGTCCAAGCCGTAGGGATGGGGGCCTGGATACCACTCAGCCAACCTCCCTCTTTCAATGACATATTTATTACCCACTTTCCTCAACGACTTTATCTCCACTAATTATAATAAAGATGGACTCCACTTTGGCAAGCAAACTTTAATTATCTCTATATAGCAATGAATGACACTGGTCTTAGATATCCTTAACTCTCTTCTTTTGAAAACGGTGGTGAGTTTATTCTAAAAACATAATACATTATGTACTCCTAAAGTAAGAATTTACACTATTTTAATTTTAATAATTTACCGTTTAGGTAATATTTAGTATATTTCTTGTGGTGTGAAGTCCACAGAGAAATTAGATTGAGGTTGAGCAGCTGTCTAAAACCTATAATTATAAACAGAAGAGTAGAAAACACTCAATATTCAGTGTTAGTTATTGTTTTGAAATGCGAGTCAAAAGTAAACAATGTAAATACAATAGAAAATAGAAAACACAATGAAATAAAAATTCCAACTCCTAATTGCAACTCTTCTTACATTGGCAAAACTAAAAACCTCTCTTACGGTAACTTTACTGCCTCTAAACTATACGAACATTCGTACCGTGAATGGTCATTTTCATTTTCTCATTTTTATCATCACTCATTTATTTAGCTCAACTATACTTTCTAGATTTATCTAACCTTTGGTTTTCATAGTTATTTATTTCCCGCTAGTTCTTTTGTAATTTTACTCTATGAACCTTTAAACTCATTTTCCTACTTTATTTATTTTATCTAAACGGTCTTTTATAGTCAATTATTCATGCTGGTTAATATTTTCCGCTTGGTTTAACGTATATTTTTGTACTCCGCTACCTACCCAACTCATGTCCCTAGTCACTTTAAACGGAATATTCTTAAACGGAAGTCTTTCTGTCTCTTTTAAATATTTCTTCCTTTTTTTCTCACTCTCACATAACTCTTCTTCCTTGCTCTTTTGTTATTCACTTTTCTGAACTTTGTAATTTCTAGTCACATTTCCACTCTTATATACAATATTTACACAATCGACCTGAGGATCCCTGATCCCACTCTATCCCCACGTATAGGGAGTAGAGCAGAGCTCAAAAGATCCCAGCGCATCCCTCTCACCGCATCACTGGTAGTAATCAATGACTCTCTAGTTCATTTATTGTTATGCATATTTCCAAGTTTGCTTATTATTATTTTTGTTATTTATTTTTATGTTTGTCTGAATTAAGGTTGCTATCTCGTTTTGCTTATAAGATCTGATGAAGGTCTGAAATTAAGGTACAAAAAATAAGTTTTTGTTTTTTTGTGAGTCTTTGCTAACTACACCTCATACCATCTCCTCATAAGTACTTAAAGTTTGATAGTTGTAGGGAAATTCTAATCTGTTTAGAACAGATTAGAGTTTCGGTACATGAAGATGAAAACTAGGGTTGTGTGTGCATATCATAAATTAGTGAAAGAAAAGAATTAATTAGCCTGTTATAGATTGTAATTAAGTTAATTTGAAGAGCATTGACAATGAACTTCACATCATCGATGTATGTGTTTTATAATTGAATCATACCAAGGGTGAATATTCCTCTTTTTAAATTTGTAACTTCAAAAGCCAAGTTAGTTACCTTATTTTCAAGTTCAATAATAAAATAATAAGCTTATAAAGTTTCGAAAAGCCTTTAGCATCGTAGCCGATATTGAATCACTTTTCAAGGAAGTTTGTTGATGGAGAATATCTCTTACCCAGCCATCTAGTGTTCAGAAATGGAAAACATAATGGGGTCGCATATAGGTTTAAAAAGTTTTCACTACACTATATTAAGTGTCATGCATCGAAAAAATTTTATTTGCATTTCAATAAATACATACTGGAGAGTCATAAAAATGTATTACGTCCTAAATCCAAAACAATTGAACAAGAAAATTTATCTATAGAAAAGTCCCTCGCCGACAATATATAATTATAAATACCCACGAATTATATTTTCTTGTCAATACTTATTGGTTGTTATCTTGTTCTGTTCTTAGCCCTGAAGAAGGCTAAAAACTCTAACTGAAACGTTGGCACAATTAACTAAGTCATACCAACTTATTTGTGTTTCATTTTGACCGCACCCCTAACCATCTTCCCCTCGTACAAGTCATCCACGGTCAACTATCTCTCATAATTATAAATATGAGTTTTTTATAAACACCATTAAGTCGGACATAGATTTGATTTAATTTAATTGTCACATTGATATCTTCTCCAGTTTACTTAGAAACACCAGTGCAGAGATGATATCTCATAGATAATAAACATTGATTGGGGTAGCTCAGTGGGTCCCTAACTCCTTGGTCCGGGTTAGGTATAAAGTTTAGTTTCTTATCTTATCATTGTAGGATTTGGAGACCCTATGCCCAGGCGCTATAAAGTGGCCCTTCATTGGAGTGGGGGTAAACCTGCAGACTTTGCGTGAATGCTGACCGCGCTGTACAAGCCTTGGAAAAGAAACATCCTTTCCAAGTACTGAACTCAAGACTCTTGTTTATGAGTAGTTGAGTTACAGTTTTTATAAATAAGGAAACCAACTATAGCTTTAACTATCCGACTTAAATTTCACTAATAGCATCATTTCACTAAAGCACAGTCTAAAAATGACTTTTACTAATGAACCACCTACGACGTATGCCGTACGCCTTCTTCGTCTTTTCTCAAAAAGTATGGCGCCAAATTTTTCAAAATTTGGCAGCATTGTTACTGGTTATCCAGCAATGACCCTAAGAACTTTTCATTACCATTATTTTTTCTTTATAAAATAACAGCCGATTAGATGTTTCCTAAGGCCATTTATGAGGATAGAGGAAATATTCTCTGTGTTTACCGATAACACTCATGACAATTAAACTGTCCACGCTGATCTTAATTGAACTATTTTTTTTTAATTGTAAAATAATATCTATTGAACAGAATTATTACATTCTGCCACAAATGAAGAACATTAAGTATTAGTATTCAAGTATTCATTCATACAATATATAAAGAAATAAAAGAAAGGGAAAGAAAAAAAGTAAATGACAATAATAGTACTCACTGAACTAAAAGAAAACAAATTAAATTTAAATTAATAATAAAATTGTTTCT
>NW_027113955.1:742237-745125 GCF_000696795.3 Halyomorpha halys
AACCACTATGATTTGTATAAATAAAAATATGAATCTATATAAAAAATATAATCAAATAAAAGTGATAAAAAAAATCATGAACAAGACAAAGAAAATTAAATTTAAGTAACAATGAAATAAATACACATTTACACCTATATACATTATTTACAGTCTTTCTTGAGAACTCCGAGCCTAGTTTTCCCATTCCCGTGTGGAAGGCAAAGCAGGGTTTCAAGAGATCCCAGCGCTTCTCTCCTAGCCGCATCACTCATATTAAGGGTCAGTGGAGACTGAGTGATAGCATTTGAGCCGTACACATTCCTGCCCTGAGTAAAAAAGCTGGCCGTTGCCGAAACCCCAACCGCAATGCACAAAATGTCTCGGGGTCTTTTCCTTTCGGGGGGAGGGGGGTTATAGGGATGGTTGTAGCTGGATAGGGATTGAACTAATATTAGTGAACATATGGACAATTTCGTAAATGGACTTTGAACTCAAAGTGGTCAGGAAAGTCGTAAGATTGGGCCAGATATTTTATAATTTCTTATTTACATCTATAATAAAGTAATTAATTGAAATAATACCTTAAAACACTGTGTTTATTGAACGCTCTTAAGTTCTTGTTTATTATTAGTTTTACATTCAGTTTATTCATATTGATTTATTTAAGTGATTTTTTTGTAAAAAAAAAATGATGAAATGACGGTGTTATCTTGAAATTCAAGCAATTAGGTACTAATACTATTTTTCAAAAACAAATAAACGACAAACACCGTTCGTTAAGTTTTAACAAGGGACAGGTTTTTATTTTTTTTTTAATTATAAATAAAAACCGATAATTTAAGTCTGGTTCAGAAAGCCATTGAGGAAGAATAGCGAAGTGTTTCTTTAGTGATGGGTTTAATTAATAGTCAATTACAGCTTATATTTTGAGGAGTTGGCAAAACACTTGACTGAACTACTTTTAAAAATGCAAAAATTGTATTTGCTTTTTTTTTTCAATCTTTTACTCATTCTATATCTTATAATGAACTTCATTATTCTCAATGATGAAACAACTATCAAAGTAGCCATATCCAACCCTACATGAAAGGATCCAAATAAAATTCTAGCAGAATACGATATTTCAAATTCGAACCTGTGCTCTTAACTAATTTCATAAAACTTTTTTTTAGTTTTATGAACTACTTTTGTAGTAACAAAGTACATAATCCTTAGATGTTGAGCAGGTGTACCAAAAAAGACCAGGTGAGTATATGATGTACTTATTTCGGTCGGACCCGTTACTAAAGACTAGCTAGAGTGCTCAGAGATGCCATAACTAATTCAGAAGCTCTACCAACTTCACAGCAATGGTAAAGTTTCATAGTAAAACCCTTGCCCTAAAGACTAAGTAAAGGGTCCACCTGTATAGTGCTTCCAATAGTAAGCCTATGTATAATGTTTATACAGGAACGGATAAACGCATACATTAAAGTTGAAGCTCCCCTCTCCTTGAATATCTTAAGCAATGCTACGCTTCGCTAACTCTTCACATCCAAGATGAGTACGCTGGTTAAAACGAGGTATAGTGTCAGACATACCGCAATTTGACGTTACTGACTCCATAAAAAAGATTGGACAGAGGCAGTGCTGACTACACCCACACACAGTTAATGCTCGAGAATTACTTTGAATATTTTGTGACAAAATTTATTTTACTGTTGAAAGTTTTAAACTTATATCCCGAAATCAATAAGTTTCAGGCTGTGAGTATTAAGCACCCATTACAAACTGACTCAATTTCTTACAGAACACTGACCGACTAACCAATACTTAAAGAGATTTCACTTACAAAACACGGACGCATTTAAGTGCGACGAAAGAACTCCACAAAGTTTTCAACAAATATAATATGACTGTTACATATATGACAACAAAAGATATAGTTTGTTGAAATCATCTCTACTGCAAGGGGACTCAAGGTCTCTACCCAAACCAATATTGTGTAACAAATACAAGAACAACTTAAAGAGTTAACCGACAAAATAGACCTGAAATAATAATGTGTGGAGCGACTAGCAAATAAAAAAACAAATTATGTCATTTTTTATTTGTTTTCTTATTTATTGATTTTTGACTTTTCTTTCTTTTCAGTTGTATTTTATTTACTTTTTACTATCTCCTCTCTTTGTTTTGTGTTATGTTCTTTCTATTGTATTTTATACAATATTCTAACAACATTGTAATAATATTGTACTAACACTGTATGTATATAATATGCTTTTTGCATGGCGTATACACAAATTATTTAAAATATAAACCTCTTCTGTAGGGTTTACTACTGAGAAGAAATCATTAAAAAAATAATAATATTATTATATATATAAACATAAAGGGTGTAACATAATTAAGTCGGCAAACTTAGAGTGGTAATTCAACACCAGGGCCCTGTTTCATAATAAAATACAAACTAATACTATTAGTCTTGTAGATTTATCTTAATTAAACTACATAGTACAATAGTAACTTGTACTTTAGTATTTTTTAATATCTGTAATATCACTAATAGTCATCCCTATTATAAAAAAAATAAGTATTAGTATTATTACCACACTAGGTTCTACACTTGTACTATGAACTAATACTATTACCTTTCATTATGAAACAGGGTCCTGGAGTACAACGAAAACATTTTACTTAACCGATGTCCGATTCTCAGCGATAAGGGCAGTACCTCAGTTTTTTTTTTGTTTTTTTTCTGAATAACAGGACTTTTCTTCATAAAAATAGTTGTATTTCTTAAGGTGTTGGTTCCACGGCAAAATTAAAACAACTGTTGAAAAGCTCATTTAACTTGAAAATTAAATTATCGTATTCGTACAAAAATTAAAAAAATAATAATAATATTTAAAAGAATTATTAACAAA
>NW_027113955.1:747131-748880 GCF_000696795.3 Halyomorpha halys
CTCGCCAGATAAAAATCTCACTATATGAACCATGTAATTATTCTTAGGGGACATATGTCCCAGAATAAAGTTATTTTTTCATTTCATTTCATTTCATTTCATTTCATTTCAAAACTATGTACATAAAGAAATAAAGAGAAAATAAAATAAGTTAAGTATAACATTAAAATAAAAGCACTAATCACATGGTTTTGAAATTATAGGATTAAAATATATCCCATCAATTCATAAATCCCACTTTACCCCCCCCCCGTCGTCAATCTACGGACTGCCTTACAGCCTCCTTTAATAATGTTGCTCTTACCCCTGTCAAACGGATCTGCTACCTTGGACTATCTGGTACCTGGAATCCTCTCTCAAGACTGAAAAGACAGGAAACTGAACGTCGATTTTGACTATTACAGCACTTGCTGGACAAACGGTATAAACTTTCAATTAATTACAAAAGACTGAACTACATGACTGTAATAAGACCAATCTGGACATACGGAGTTGAACTTTAGGGCTTTACTAAACCTTCGAATTCCTCTCGTATCCAAACCTTACAATGCAATATCCTTCGTAAAATCCTCAATACTCCTTACTTTATCACAACTCAAATCATCCATAAAGATCTTAATGTTCCCTATGTAACCGACCTAGCCCGAACTAGATATCACTCCTTCCATTATAAACTCCCTAACCTCTCAAACTCCCTAGTTTCTAACCATGCTTCTTCTTTCTATCCTGAAGATCCGAGGTTCCTGAAAACAAAGTGGCCTCGAGACCATCTAATGTAGAAATTTTATTACAGTGCTATCAATCGGTAGCCTGTATCATACCATTTTAATAGCATCAAATTTACTACATGTATTTTTATGAAAATATTCTTTTAAATGTCAATAAATACATTTTTTAAAAATGTTTGTCCTTTCATTACATGTTTTTTAAACTATCTGTTAAATGGTAACTAAATACTGTTTACAATTTTTAAATAAATGATTTATACGTTTCACCATCAAGCAGTTTTTCAAAAGTTGCATTGCCAACAGCCAACATGGGCTTGGTAAGAAACTTTTCCAGACAGCGTTGTCGCTCCTCCATAAAATTTGTTAAATGCTCTTCTACCAGGCAACTATTCTTAAGGCAAAGAATAGCCCCTAAGAATTCTCGACCTGTCAGACCAAGGAGTTTGTCTGACTTTTGTTTGAAGAAGTTTATAAAGGGCTTAGAATATCTCATACCCTGTCTAACTTGGCCGGAGAGAGCCATGTTTTTCTTCCAAGTTGGCATACCTTCTTTTTAGCGATACTCTCATGACAGTTGGGGGGATGGTTCAGTTCCAATGGGCCTCTTTACCACATTTTCCCCATATATATATTTTTTATTAAAAATTAAAAAAAAATCATTACTTGTTTTTCTAAAAAATAAGATTGAGGTATTCAAGGACCGTTAATTATTGCTAAAATAAATTATTGGAAGATCGTTGATTAATCGTGTGCGGATAAACAGAAGATAGTCCGGGTCCGGTAAAAAAAACTCAAATTGGAATTAAACTATTTAATGTGAGCCAACTTTTCGCTCCACGTTGCAAGGCTTCGTCAGGGTTAGAAAAGATACGAACAACTACAATAATGTAACAAAGAAAGAGAATGGATAACATTGAATAAAAGTAAAATATGGTGTGGTTAAATATAATTTAAAATATGTGAAAATTTATATGAACACGAATAAAGTACATAAAATAAAATAACATTTTATTGTTTTTAA
>NW_027113955.1:748939-758523 GCF_000696795.3 Halyomorpha halys
ATTACCTTGTGTGGTTTTTTCTATCTTAAATTAAATTATTCCACTTATTGATAATATAGTTTATTGATAATATTACAATCTGCCATAAATTTGGGCAATGGGTAATAGTGATAATTATATACTTTCGTACAAAAAAATAAAAAAATATAATAGATGAAATAAAATAGTTATATTAAAATATAAATATAAGTAAGTAAATCTTCATATGTATATAAGAATAAATATAAATAAATGAAATGGATATAATCAAACTAAGTAAAATATATTATACACAATATTTACAATATATACCTAAGAATCCCCCACGCATAGTCAGTAGAGGCCGAGTAAGTGCACTAAATTGGTAGAAACTAGTATATTTCGTATTTTTGCTTGATTTAATAAAACTACGTGCCTGATGGAATTCATTATCGAATGTTCAAAAGAATTGCTAAAATTTGAAATCAAAAAGAGCTCTGTAAAGCTAATACTTTCTAAGATAGTGCACTTCAAACAGTTACTGCTTTACCCAATACAATTCCTAATTACCTCTCATATTGTGAAATATCGTCAAAATATTCGTTCAACGAAAACATTCGAATTTTATGTCGATTTAAGTAGTTTTTATTTCAGACCATAAGAAAGTATTTAGTTTCAATGCTTCATATTAGAATGCTAGATAACCAGAAATATTGAAAAGTGATATTTGAGAAAAAATTAAAAAAAAAAAAAAAAACTATTGAAATTATAATTATTCAATTTTAATTGTAACAGAATAAAAAGAATTTATTTCTTTAGACGCAGGAGCGCCGATTTTTACCCAATTAAGGGTACCTTCATGAGGCTGCGTGGACCCTGCAAGGTTCCAGAATCCCTAGGGCTGACTCACGGACGAGTACAGTGAAAAAGAAAATAATTATCTGCCAAAGCCGGATTCGAACTATATATATATATACATATACAATAAACAACAAGTTTCTACAATAGAAAACGTACTTTGGTAAAACCAAGTTTTTTATTATATTATAAGAAAGAAATCATAATTTCATATCCAGACCCCAGGTTTAAAATTCCTGTTCGGAATCATATGATTTTATTTTTTCTGGTTTTAGTTTTTTCTTTTTTTTTTCTTTTTTTTTTCTTTTTTTTTTAGCCATCAACAACTTGATATGGGAAGAATGGCAGCTGTATATAATCAATACAGGCTTACTGCGGGGCTTAAACGGAGTCCCTTGGGTGGACGACGATTGTGAATCGGATTTAAAGGAGCCGTAGACCGTGGATGGGCGGTAAGCCCGTTGTTGGACCTTATGATAATTGTTAGGTCATCCGCGCAGTTCATAGCCTCAAAGCCTGCCTGAAGAGAGGAAACTTGCCAAGGGTATATCCTATTATTGACTAATGAAGAGGAGTTAAGAGCTTTATTTTTATAAATGATTGTATTTAAATAAAATACATAATGGCAATTATTTAAGTAAAATGAACTTTGGGAGTATTAACAAAATTTAGATCATTATTATGATTTATATAAGTCTTTTTTTATTAATTATAATTATATATTAAATAAATCAATATTATCCACATATAGTCTCAACACTTTTTATTACATCAATAGTCCAACGTTTCGGCCATCCTCAAGGACAACCTTCCAATAAAAATTCTCTCCTAAGAAAACAATGAAATTAATATAAAAACAAAAATTGTATGGGTTGTCTCCTTGCAAATGGCCTGAGAGCCGAAACGTTGAAGAGTTTCTTAAAATAATAGTTGAGAGTATATTTATATCAAAATTATGTGTGTTAATAATGAAATAAGCCACTCTCAAACAATCATTATAATAAATCATTAATCCAAAAGATGTTTTTTAAGCGCCTATCAAACTATATTTATTCAATTAGGATTATCAATTTTCTCATCATATAGCAAATAATATTTTTAATATCTTACAAATTCTATCATAGAAAATACTATATTCTGTTTTAATTAAAACTATTAAAAACAAAAAGAACTTAATTTGGTTTCAGTAAACTAAAATAAAAGAAAAGTAATAAAAAAAAAATTAAAAATAAGAGAAACTATAAATGTGTAAGCGCACACACACATAGTTTAATTTTAACTATGTTTTTAAATTAGGTAATATATAGTTATTTGAGAATTATATTTTGTTTATAATTATTAAAACTAATTTTAAAAGTATTACCAAAATTTACGTTCGCTTGATTTTTAATTTGTCCTATATTTTGTTTTAGATCGAAAATATATTATTATATTAAATATATTTTTTCAATTTCTTGAGACTGATAATTATTTATTAAATAAATCAATATTATCCACATATAGTCTCAACACTTTTTATTACATCAATAGTCCAATGTTTCGGCCATCTCGGCCGTCTTCAAGGACAACCTTCAATATAAATTCTCTCCTCACATCAAATTTTAAAAATCGTTTTGCTGGCTATTCTGCCCAAGTAATTAATTTAAAGTCAAATACACCCTATTTCATTTTTAAATTCATTAGTTTTTAAAACTTTTAATTTTCAATTAATTCACACTATCAATACCTTATAAAAAAAACTATTTATCGGGTATTGATAGTGTGGATTAATTGAAAATTAAAAGTTTTAAAAAGTAATGAATTTTTTTTAAAAATAGGGTGTATTTGACTTTAAATTAATGACCTGGGCAGAATAGCTTGTAAAACGATTTGTAAAATTTGATGTGAGGAGAGAATTTATATTGGAAGATTGTCCTTGAAGACGGCCGAGATGGCCGAAACGTTGGACTGTTGATGTAATAAAAAGTGTTGAGACTATATGTGGATAATATTGATTTATTTAATAAACAATTATAAGTCGCAAGAAATTGAAAAAATTATATTTAATATGATAATTTAAATAATTTTGATCTAAAACTAAATTATAAATCAATCGAACGTAAATTTTGTTAATACTTGTAAAATTAATTGATAATTATAAACAAAATGTAATTCTCAAATAACTATATATTACCTAATTTAAAAACCCAGTTAAAATTAAACTATGTGTGTGCGCGCTTACACATTTATAGTTTCTCTTATTTTTAATTTTTTTTTTTATTACTTTTCTTTTATTTTAGTTTACTGAAACCAAATTATGTTCTTTTTGTTTTTAATAGTTTTAACTTTGTTTTTAAGTTTTAATTAAGACAGAATATAGTATTTTCTATGTTAGAATTTTTAAGATATGAAAAATATTATTTGCTATATGATGAGAAAATTGATAATCCTAATTGAATAAATATAGTTAAATCTTTAATATAGTTGGATAGGCGCTCAAAAAACATCTTTTGGATTAATGATTTATTATAATGATTGTTTGAGAGTGGTTTATTTCACTATTAACACACATAATTTTGATATAAATATACTCTCAACTTTTATTTTCAGAAACTCTCCAACGTTTCGGCCCTCGTGCCATTTTCAAGGAGACAACCTATAAATTTTTTTTTTATATTAATTACATTGTTTCCTTAACAACATACTGATATTTTTGGCTATACCTTAAATATTGATATCGTGTTCTTTAAAATATTTTCTGCAGGCTAATTGCCCATGTCATATCTTTAAAATAAATTAAATATTAAAATAATATCATAACAGTTTCAAATAATGTTTTTAAATTGATTATTTGCTTATATAACGTGTATATTTTAAATCTAAAACTTTTTTACATAAATAATCTTCTCCTTTGGATATTTCCAAAAGCATCTGTTATTTTATTTATTGATTTTTTTATTTATTATTAATAATTTTTTTCTTTCTTTATCTTACCTCTTCTTGTTTTGTCTTATGTTATTTTTTTTATTTTTTAAATCATTTTTTATATAAAAAGTATATATACATATAAATGGATACTATTTTTTAAAAAATCCTGTATTAATTAAGATATTATTTTTAACAACATTATTTCTCTTTACAATTTTATTTTTCTTCGTTCTTTTTTCGTACGGATATTTATGTTACCATAAACTTGAAATGAAACAAATCAACAGATTATTGATTTCAATATTCTAATTTAAAAACATCCTCATCCCATTTCACTGCCTGAGATGGGGTTAAGAAACTTTAATTTTTTTCCGATTTTCTTTCTTTGTAATTTTTTTGTTATTGCTAACTACTTTTAAAAAAAGTGACTCTAAAATAAAAATAAAATAAATTTTCACCTTGTTGATTTTTTTTTAATTTGAAGAAATAAAAAAAAAAAAATTAGTTTCTGTAATACTAAATTTCAGCATGATAAACTAGAGAAAATTTTCTTTTAAAGGAAGTAGTATTTTTATTTGTTCAAGTATGAAGATTATTCACTCTTCAAAAAACTTACTTGTTTAACAAGCTTAAGTCTTTATTAATGAAGTTACAGAATAAACTGAGATCCGCCTCCAGTTTCGTAAAAAATTCTTGTGTTGTGAATTTCTCCGTAAAATCTCAATTTTTTCTGCCAAAATAATTGTAGATTACAAATAAACACTTTTTCTTTGTAAAAAATATGTAAAATTAAATATTTATTGTTGGTATAACAAATAAAATTCGCCCTAAAAATAAATAAAAATACTATACTAATTTAGAGTACAATTATAAAAGTGGTTTTTCACAGTTGACACATTGAGAATTGGTGGTGGGCAAACCGTCACCTTTTTTTGTGATTTAATTAAAAATGCTAAATAGCTCATGGATTGTTTGTAGAGCTCTCAAGTTACATAATAGAGTGCTTACTTATTCCTTTGAAATGCAAATTGTTAATTCTGCCATGGTTAAAGCACTCTTTTCTTTTCTTTCTTTCCGTTCTCTTTTTTTTTTTTTCTATTTTTTGAGCTTAAACTTCTGTCCAATGTAGAATATTCAAGAGCCTTCTTTCAAGCAAAAAAAAAAAACTCGTAATTCTATTTTTTTCTTTTTTTTTAATAGTCAACAGTCTGAATCCCGATTTAGGGAAATTAACTTCCATTTTGAAGCACCTGGTCGATTCCTAATGTTTCCAGTCATAAAATTACTTACCTGGGTAGATGTATAGGTTTTTTTCAAATTTCACAATATAAGATGAAAATAGTTTCAGTTAATTAACACACATATGTTCAGTCAATTACACATGTATGTGTAAATATAAACTCATACCATAAACATTATCAGTATCTTCCGATAGGTTTGCAAAAAATTAATAAAAATTATAAACATGATAAAACTTTGGAGAATCTTTAGAAAATTTATTTCCGTAAGATAAAAATAAAAACTTTCAAAATTTTGGTTTCTACATTTTTTTTTAATGCTCATCGTTGTAATCATATCACATATTTTATATTTACTTTCAAAATAACTAATAATTTCACTAAGCTGTGCTTTAGCTGTTTACAGTATCTTTTTTTCACAGTACTCTCTCTCCTTCCTTTCTCATATACTATTTTTTACATTCTGTTCTATATTACATTGAAAATTAAAAGATAATTGCAAAAGTGGTTATATTGTTGGGAAACTTACTAAAAAGAGAAGCTGAGCTGCAATTGGCATAGCTCAGGCTAGAAAATATATTTCCGTAATCACTATTACTTCTTTCCCACTTAATGGTGGTTATACGATATCCGACACGTCACGCGTCAGACAAATATTCTGTAGGGTATTTAAAAGGAAGTACGTGACGGTATCGGACGCGCTAAATGCACGCAAAAAAGGTTGTTATTGTGCAATATTAAAATCACATAAGAATATTGATAATAGAAGGATATATTCAAACCTTATTCAAGTGAATATAATTAAATTAAATAATAAAGAAATATTAAATTGGAAAAAGTGATATAATACATTCAATCTGAGGAACTCTGAACCGGACTTGCCCCCCCCCCTAAACTTGTGGAGAAAAACGCCGGGCTAAAGAATGTCCTGGGGCTCTTCTCTATACTGCGACACTGAAAGCCAGTAGAGGCTGAGTAAAGTCACTGACCACAGAGGCTCCAAACTACAATATACTTAATTACAATAGGTCTCTGGGCCACTACCACTTCAAAATTTTAGGTAGGACTGTGAAAAGTGTGAAGTTAAATGGTGATTGCACTTAAATATTAGGACGATGAGTGGGATTTACAATTGCGATTATTGAAGAAATAAAAAAAAAAAATACACACACATATAACAGCTTCAACGCATGGGAATTCGCTGTGGTTCCAAAAGTTCCAGAATACTAAATGTTACATTTTCAGCGAAACGTCTCATAAGTTCCGAAACAAATCGGATATAAAAATCATGATGTAGTTAGTTACATAGTAAAGCATTTACTATTTATAGAAGGCCTTTGGACTGAAAATTTATATTTTTGGTGAACAGAATAAATACACGTTTATGTAAATATAGTAATGTAAAATGTTGAAATTTAAAGGAAAATTTGTAGGTTAAAGTGTTTTGATATCAATGTATATCCACAATATCCATATTAATTTCGGAATTGTGTAAATTTTCATCAGTAAACTGAAAAGGATATTTTGATTTTAGTTAGTACCGTGAGTTTCTTTAAAATATTCAGTTAATCGTTTATATATTTAAAAAATATATTTATATATAAACACACACACACATATAACAGCTTCAACGTATAGGAATTCGCTGTGGTTCCAAAAGTTGGCCAGAATACTAAATGTTACATTTTCAGCGAAACGTCTCAGTTTTACGTGCCTCGAATATATTGAGTACTATGTATGCAAATGCGAGAAAAATTTGGAAACATTTTCTTTCTTTAGCCATATATCAAAACTTTATATTCAGAAATGAAATAGAATTCTTTCATTATGGATACCTGATTTACTTCCAATTGGCATCAGTGGTTTTTAATGTCATAAGAAAAAAAGGTATTTTTTAGAACTAATTTGAGACACCAAGAAAATTTATTTAGATAAAAAAAATTTAGTAAAGGCCTTTTAACTTGCGATATTTATTGGAAAACCTGTTTTAAAATTTAAAAATGTGAGGTTATTTATGGTTTTCGCATTCAAAAATGTATTTCTACTCTTCTGGGAAAATATTCAATTTTTATTTTTATGCCTAGATTCACTTGAAAAATTTTCATCAAAATACATTAGGTAAATGTAGCGTCTAAGAAAGAAAAAAAAGAAAAAAAAAAAAAAGCATCACTGCTACTCTACTCTTGGTCGGTGTGAGTAGTCTCCAGTAGCAGGGTTGCAGGTGTATTATGTGCTTTGAAAATAATATTATATATATCACAAACTTTAGTAAAAGTACAATTAAAGGTAGTCTCGTTTAGGAAAATTGCAATAATTAGTTTGACTGAAGACATTTAAATTCTATACCTAAATCTGTTCAGTCAAAAAATAAATTAAAAAGTTCTAATTTTCCTAGAAGAGAGGACCTTTAATAGTATCTTTCTTAAAAGTAATGGAAATTCATTTAGTACTACAGTGAAGTAAAGCATCAATATATCTAAATTCCTGTGTATAATTTATAAACAACAAGTTTGAAAAAATTGTCATAGTCAATCGGCGTTTTGAGGTCAATTATGCTATTGACTTCGTTAAGGTTTCTGGGCAGTATATGCCTTTAGTAAATGGAAGTATTTATAAAAAGTTAAGTGAGAGGATCCACCTTCATTTTCATCGTGCTCGTTTTGTGCCCCCATTTTCCGTCTTTCTTTCTTATGGTGAGAGAGGGAAGAATCCCAGCAGCTATTCACCTTAGGTCAGGTAGTCTTTGTAAATGAAAGAGTCTTCGATGCGGAAAGTGTGCCGAGCATATATTCAGTAGGCACTTCTGAGGAGAAAGGTGTAAAAAAAATTTGTAGTAGGGCGGACTAGAAATTGGCTATTGGAGCTTTCACGGGGCCCCAGCCCTTCCATAATTCAGCTAAGGTCCAATCCTTAGGTGTCACGGTCAGGTTTAGTAATTCAGCGCTTCTCCTCTGACAAATTTTATTATTGTTTGCCATCTATTATTTCCAATTCGATGCAGTGGAAGGGATAATTCAAGGAGAAATAATACTAAAAAATAGAATAAGCTAAAAAATCAGATCAGTTCATTCCTTCTTCGCCGTTCAATAAATCGACGTGCAAGAGAACTGCTATGTCCATAACCACTAAAGATAAAAAGAGAGGGCTTAGAACCGTGTATTGAACCAGTTCTGTTTGGGGCCGACACATTCAATTTAGGCTATATAAAACAGTAATAAGTATAGGTATTACAAGTATCAAATATATAACAGGAATATATGATAGTTTGAAGTATATTCACCTTTTTTTAGACTTCCTCACGTTCTTGTAAATATAGAATATGCTACATCCACAACAATACTTACACATTATATAATATTATGCATAACGTGGATTTAAAATTTTATATATATTGCATATTTAGTATTGAGATAAAATGGGCTAAATGGCATGGTGGTATGGCATTCACCCCTCACATGTTAACTAACAAAGCTCTTTCCAGTATAGCCCTTCGTATATAGTTGCTAAGAGCTCTCCAATTACAGCATTTTAATAAACTGAGGAATTGTTTTGGAGAGCAGGTTCACTGTCCAAAATATTTTATACTAATTTAACTATATTTGTGACAGGTTATTGATCATTAACATAAAAATTACATCCATGATTTGTTCCCAAATATTATTTGGTTAATGTTATTTAAATATATATTCACAGGATTCATAACGCATTCCATGCCAAAAAACTTTTGTTCTGTAAGTAAAAAAGAATAAACATAAAATGTAAAGCATATAGTTTTCTTCTATGATATTCCATTATTTGACTCTTTGATAGACTCGCGTCCAAAACTGCAAATAATTAATTAAATAATATTAATAATTAAAGATATCAAAATAAGGTGTGTATCATTTATTTAAACTTTTATTACCCTTTTGAACGTGGTAGCTCAGTGAGTAAGATACTGCGCTACTAATCCTGCAGTGACTGATAATTATTTATTCTGTTGCTGTAACCGTGCGTCCACCCTATCGGCTAGAAAGCCATCTTGGGACCCATCCAGACTCTAAATTGCTCATTCTAAATTAGAGGAAAAACCTAGCGGTTGACCATAGTCTTTAGCGAATCATCTCCTTGCACCATCGTTGTTAAAGAAACAGTACTAACCTGTGATCTTTGGGTTGTACAGGAACACGTTGGGAAAAATCGCCACTTCAGATGAAAATCGCAAAATTCAGTGATCCCTTCAAACTTGCCAGAATAATATAAAAATATATTTTTTTATATTTTTCTGCAATCCGAAATTGAACCAGTATTGAAGACTGCATAGTCATATGTTTTTACATTGTTATGATTACTGATATTTCTCTGACATCTTATCCCGCTTGGATACAAATGTTCTATTAAAATAGAAGTTGATTTTAGATTTTGATTTTAGAAGAAACTAGTGTCTAATAAATTTTATATTTAATTATTTATAAACAGGTACTAGTGATACGGTTGAGAGAGTCGGGAAAACCACGGGAAGTGGTAGGAAGTTCTCGGTTCGTAGTTCTCCAGGCTAGAATGTAAATATTGTACATTCCTATTTACATTCAGCCTTGTGTAATTGTAATTGTGTTCAAGATGTTATTTTACTTAAAGTTTCAT
>NW_027113955.1:758644-760503 GCF_000696795.3 Halyomorpha halys
TATATATATATTTACTCTTCTAGTTCATATTTTGTTATGATTTAATTTAGAAATTTGTAAATATGGTGTGAATGAGCTCTATGATATCTATTACCGTTGTCTATAAATATAAGACAGAATGTAATAAAAAAAATATATTAGAAACAGGTAGGTACTATTGTCAAATATTTATTTTTTTAAAGAAAGTATTATTTTTAAAATGAGTTCATAAAATATTAGGGAATCAATATTTTTTAAACCCATTTTACGGGGCACACCACAAATGATATGATTGATTTAAATTCAACAACGTAATGAACCAAGAAAGGAAACATTTTGTGAATAAAACTTTATATTCTGATTCCTCGAATCGATCTGTTATTGACTTCAAACCCTCCCGATTCCTTTAAGCATAATCATGGCATTGAAAAAAATGTATCAGTTTTTAGGGCTGTTATATTTTTTCATAATGTTCATACAGTTATATGTTTTAAGATTAGAAAATCCATCCGTAACTCGTGCGGCGCTCGTTGCTATGGTACCCGCAACACACAACAGAAATGTGTTCTAGCTTGAGCTAGCGGATGCATACAAGGCTACAAAATTTATTTATTAATTTTATTTTAAGAGCTTCGAACACTAGGGTCATTTATGCTGAATTTGAGTGACCAAGTTAGTAAATTAAATTATACACCCACTTAATAATAAACAAAAAATGAAAAATCTAAAATATTAACTGACCATCTCTTACTAGGAGAGTCTACGGATCTCAATAAACATTTTGAAACCCATTTTTCCAAATAAATGAAATTTTAAGATAGTGGCACATTTAATCATTATGATTACGGTATAACCATCACAAACGTCGCATTTCCAAAAATAAGCTTAAAAAATCGTTCAAATCAATGCATGGTAATTGTTGTTATAAAAATATAATACTGATGATAATTTATTTCGTTATTATTATTAGCTCGTTTGATTCGGATAAAAAATTGCTGGCTTATATAAAAAAATTGAAAGCTCTTGGCCAATCCGATAGAAGATCGTCGTGCATTGGTACCAACAATGAGAGATAGTTAATCATTTTAAATCAGGTATCAACGGATCATTTTCTGGAAATTCAGTAAGCCCTCTCAAATTATTTCAGCAATAATTGGACTAAGCTTCTAAGTGAGTTATTAATGGCCAATCAATATCATTGGAGCCGTTCTGAAGTTGATGGTAAAAATGTGTTAAATCAATGACATAAATTGGCATTTCTGATAAATGCAATTAATAAAACAGGTACTCAGCCTGGCATATACCTTCCTTAGAGACCTAATTTCAGTTTTATGCAAAATTTTATTTTTGAACGAGGCTAATCTGAAATTTGTCACAATCGCGATACCTATCATTGCTATTATAAAGATAATGTAAACCTTTCAGTATTTTTTAAGGAAGGGTTGTTTTTAGAACAAAGGTTATATGTTAAATGAAGGTGATTTCCTAGGTCGTTCTTAAGAGGACTCCAGAACCCACAGAGTTGATTCACAGCTACGGGTTCGAACCCGGGTTCTTGGAGCTAGTATCATAGTGCCTTACCAATGTACCACCTGGCTCCCCACCTATCGCTACATCGCGCGTTTCTTGACGAAGTTTTCAATAGGGTGGGTTCGTCACTCCCATTCCTTGCTATCACGTCATATATAGGTGACTGAACTATTGTCTTAACAACCAGGAAAACGAAAAAACATATATTGGCCGTCCTAGAGACATTGGTAAAATCGATCAATATAGTATAAATCGATTGTGGCACTTCTTGGAGAACAATTTCAGCGAAAAAGTGACTGTTAATTAATCTGAGAGAGAGAGAGAGAGAGAGAGAGAGAGAGAGAGAGAGA
>NW_027113955.1:761148-774693 GCF_000696795.3 Halyomorpha halys
GAGAGAGAGAGAGAGAGAGAGAGAGAGAGAGAGAGAGAGAGAGAGAGAGAGATTGTGAAAGTTGGTTATTTGAACTCGGAAGACTTTAAAACAAGTACTTACCGAGAATTTCGAATTTTTTTAAGATCCCAATACTCCCCCTTACTTTAATTTCAAATCTAGGTAAGTGAATGGAAATAATCCGACCATTGAATATCTTAAAGGATTTATATTAGAACACTGATTAGCGGTGTACCTTAGAGTTCATTAGCCCTAATTATTATTACGTTAGGAATATAACAGTTAAATATCTTATTTTCCGCCCATATACAAGTTTAATCTCATTTTCGACAACAGGCTCGAAGGAAAGAATTATTCGAAGTACTCCTGTATTGATGGGGGAAGTTTGAGAACTGTTGCGGTAACTGGATGAAGGGAGCTCGTGAAAGAAGTTGCAGGATGGAATTAGGAGCACAGACAATAGAAGGCAAGGAGTGGCTTAATTCCGCTCTCACTTGTAACTTTAAAGTTGGCTAACAGGCTTTGCCCGGTTAGCCAGACCAAGCGGAAAATCACAAGAACCGGTGCGAATATTTCACTGCCTCAAACTGCGCCCGAAACTCGCATAAAACTGTTTTTGATCCCTTTCCGCTCATTTAGTGTTTTTTTTTTACTAGTGTTTCAAGTTTCGCTTCGAGGAAAAATTCACACCTGCTAAAGCACATCACTCAAGGTTCGACTCGGCTTTGAGCTACAAAGTTGCAGGATTCCTCTCTATATTCCATTCACAACTTTATCATGGTAATTATCAATCATTTCATCAGTAAGGATACAATAGTCTACCATATTATATTAGTTAACATAATTATATTCGCTGTAATGAATAATATGTAATATGACCAACCCTAGAAATACAATTTACAAAGAGTTTCTTCTCACTACGCAGTGTAAAAAGCCAGTAGTGTGGCCATCTCTATCACTTTTCTCCAACGGACTCGTTGGCTCATCCTGGAAGGTGACAAGGCGGGCCGACGTATCCTATTTTTGAATCTACCCCCACGAGAACATAAACAGCCTACCCACAGAGGGAGCCCCATCAATCACCCATTGTGGCATAAAGACTTTTTTTCCCTCTCATTTTAATTTTGTAACAGGTATAAGTGTAGTTAAATTCTTTTTTTTTCAAGTTTGTATATTTTATTTTCAACTACTTTCATTTCATTATGTTCAATCAGTCAAAATGAAATAATAACAAAATTTGACAATTAATTTCTTCTTTTTTTTCAGTACTGTTCACTGTTGGGCTAGCAAAGGTTCCTCTTTGAATCCCTACCCATCGTAATGATTTCGACCAGCCGGAAATGCTATTTTATAGAATGGATTTTTCAATTTCTTTTTCGATTTTCTCAAAATAGACTCAAACGATTTAGATAAAACTCAGTATGCCTTTATTAGCAGTAGTAAACAATGTATGAATACAAAATTTTTTTAATAAAAAAATTGATGAATAATTGAAGCAGAAAAAGGAAAAATAGAGACAAAAATTCGAATAAAAAAAGACCGAGACCGACGCTTTCGTATTTGTCGGTTTCGTTATCATTTGTTAAAGTTTTTTATTATTAGCTTAAAAAAATTAATATCCGTTATTCCCACCTTGAGAAACCCTAAAATTCTTATTGTATAGCTGCAACAAAACAAGAATTATCTTTTTAAAAATAAAAAAAATTTATAATTTAATTCATAAATTTCTTTATTTTATTTACGACTTAAATGCCGAATTTTTAAATATCTTTATTTTTTTTACTTGAAAAATTTACGTATCGTTGGTACTATTAAACAAAGGAATTCATAAAAAAATTGGTGATTAAGAATATTCGTAAATCCATGGTTGTTATGTCAATAGTCAAATTTCACTTTCCTATATCTAGATACGAACCATATTTTCACACTGAAACATAAAGAAATAAGTGTTTTAAAATATACAAACTAATTCCATCTCAAAGAACGGAGGTACTTGAAATATATGTGATAGGTACACTACAGAGAACTGTATTTCCTAATAGAACCATTCCTCCAAACTATTTTTATATTCAATACATTAAAAATTAACAATTAAATTAAATGTAGTCAATAAAAAAATACTACAATGTATTATTTATCACGTCCTAATGTTCCTTGGATCAGTCAGAATCTTGCACTTAGTATTTTGTTGTTTCATTACCACTATAAATAATATTGCATTAAAGTATAACTAAATTTTTACTGATATAAAGATATAGAAGATATGATATGAAACGCATTTCTTAAAATTAATAAATTAAAAAAAGACTGATTTGAATGATTTTAATAAGGTATATCTAGATTAACGGAGCGTCTTCGAATTCCTCACGTAACCAATCCTTACAATCCAACATCCTTTGTAAAATCCTCAATGCTCCTAACTTCTTCGTAAATAAAATCATCCAGATAACAATCCTTCCAGTATAAACTCCATAACCACCCAAACCCACTAGTTACTAGCATTTTTTTGTTTAATGAAATATGATTTCAGAAAACAGAGGACGTCTATCGATTTGCTATTTAGCCGTGTCCTTAGTTTATTCACAAAATTCCCCGAAATAGAAAATACCCTCTCACTTGCAACCGAACTAGGCTTAATCGTTTTTAAAGCCTGATATAATAATTCGATATTTTATAGAAAACCGATATTTTCTACTAAAAACCGGTTTTCGAATTTCATAATTTTTTCCAAAAAACTGAACCACCACCCTCATAAAAAGTTTGTAATACAGCAAAATGATTAATAAAGATTATTTTAAAGATTTTTAACTGCATTTAATATATGAGATTAGATATGAAATTTGATAATCTGAGTCCAAAACGTCATCCAGTTCATAAATAAATGGCCCTAGTGGTAAAAAGGCTTAAATAAATTCATAAATATAAAAGTAGGAAGTTTTAAAGGTCTTTATTTTCCTAGAAATTGGTACATTTCAGAATATATGGCCCGTAGCAAATAGTGCATACTATTATTTTCGAATCTAAAGAACATTAATTTCTCCAAAAGGAAAAAATGATGAAGAGGTGAAGTACTTTAAAAATATATTGTCATCCCGTGTTTCCAAAACAAAAGCTATAAGGAAAGATAAATTCCAGAATGGGGACAAGATAATAGTTACAGCTGCGTCATAAAGCTTCTTTATTCAAGGCTACTGTCCAGAGACCTTAAAATTAAACTTGGACCATAACTCCCCCACTGTCCTCAATAAATGTCAGGAGCAGGTCCTTAGCGGAAAAAGGAACGATTTTTACAGAATTTATATAAGGAACGTTATTATAAGCCTTTGAATTATTTGACATGAAAACACGGTTCGAATCCTTTCCCTCCTTTTTTTAAAAGTTTATTTTAGCATTCAACGGGCACACTCAACCGTAAATGCTATGTAGTAAGTAGTCCTATGAACCTTTGTATGCCCCATTAAAGAGTTGCAGATCTTCAAGTGTTAAAATGGCTCATTCTATTTCTTTATAGCTATTCTAAGTTTCTCTCAGTGAGTGGTTTCAACAATGTAAGAAATTGTTGTTAAGGATCCTAATTTTTAAATTATGAAAAAGATGGTCAGGGTTGTGGTCAAAAGCGAAATGAAAAAAGTTAACAACTATTTATTTTCCGATGTTTCGCCCCGCTTTGTAGAGCTTCATCAAAATAGCAAAGACGCTAAAGATATCAACTTGAACAGCCCTGATGACAAATATTTTGTGATTATATAATTAATTATATCGGTTTATAGATATATTCCAGGAGAAGATGGTCGATGGTGCGGTTAGTAAAGATACAGAAATAAGTAAAACCTATTTATTTGTGCCGACGTTTTGACCTAAATTTCAGGCCTTCATCAAGGATGAAAAACAAAACGAGATAAAAAACCGAGATAATTTAGAGAAAAAATAATAGGAAAAAGAAAATAATAACAAACTTGGAAATATACATAACAATTAATTAAGTAGATAGCAGTTGTTACTAATAGAAGATAAAATCAAATATTTTAGAGGTAAGAATTATACACAACAAATGAAAAAAAAAAAAAAAATTAAAAATCAGACAGAGCTCGTGTAAATAAAGAAATAAACATAATGAAAGATGTTGAAAAAAATGTAAATGATGATTAATTGAAATTAACAATTATTATATTACATTAAAAATATATAAATAGTGAAAATGATTTAAATCAACATAGTATAATGTATCAAAGGAAAAGGAATATTTTTTTACAATGGATAAAAGATGAACAGTGATACTGGTACAAGAGCCGGATTGAATAAGTCAGTTATTTTTTATTAATTTAATGAAAAGATATTTATAATATAATTAACAGTCAATATTCATGAGTCTCTCAAGTATAGGAGGGGGGAAACAAAATAGCGGCTCTTTTAATCTTTAACATTAACAACACTTTAAAAAAACATAATAGAACATCATTTAAGAAGAGTAAATTTTCCAAAATATGAGCCCTAATAAAGCCATTTATGTTCAATAGCTCTCAAGATATAGCTTTTTAAAAAGCAACATTTCATAAAAATGCACGGAACAATCAGTAGTTAGTGAATGTATTTTGACAAATCTATATCTCAAAAACCATTTGACGTACAAATGTCTATTAATACTCAAATTAATGTTAATTTAATTTATGTAAGGAGATGTTTTTATTGGACAAAATAGATTAATAATTGTTGATGATTATAAAGCTACGAAGCTCCGAAAGAATATTTTTAATGTTTTGAAACAGCTGTAAATTTTTATTCCCCCTACCTATACTTGGCAGACTCATTAATTTCGACCAGTGATTATTCATAATTTTCATTAAAGTAATAAAAAATTGGGGTGAAATAACAGTTTTTTTTCTTCTGTAAGGGTCTTGTACTATACAGATGAGTAAAACATAATTAGATAAAATTAATATAGAATGTCCGGGAAAGTGAATAAGAAAGGAACAAGAAAGAAGAATTATGTGGGAATGGGAAGAAGGAAGACAATTTTTAAAAAGACACTTACTGATTTGGGTGGAGTTGCCATCATTGGTGATTGGGGACAATCTCAACCGGGGGTATACCGCACCCACGACCGTATTCTCATGATATCACTCTTCGGTTAACTATTCAAATTATAGATATATTTGTATTTTTGTTTTAATTTTGTAGGTTTCTAAGTTAAGAGAGAGAGGTATTTTGTTGTTAATATAATTTTTTATTTACGACTGTATTAAATAAATATAATATGTAAATGTGATGTGAGTTATTTTGCAATGGTCAACAATCTTGTGGAGAATCTACCCATTTGAAGAACTCCAATAACATTTCCAGAGCAAGAGGTCTCGAGATCATCTTCTTTTCAGACACCTAGGAGAATTGCCAGGTATTAAAGAAGAAGCTAAGTTAGAAACAAGTCTGGGTAGTTAGGGATTTTATCATGAAAGGTTCTGACCAAATCAGTGGCATATAGAACATTGTTGTCTTTAGGGATGATTTCATTTGTGAAAAAAAAACAGACTTGAAATTTAAAGTAATAAAAATTGTATGATACATTGTAGTAGTATGATAAAACCCCTAAGAAGAATTGTTATATGTTCCAAGGAGTTGCCAAAGAAACGTTTAGACAAAAATGTAGTACACAAAGCGACAAAGGTCTTTAAGGCTTTAGTATTCAGAAAGAAACATGTAAAATGCGTTAGAATCATTCTATATCTACCAATTGTATCGAGAATTACAAATGGAGACAATAAAGGATTAAATCAAAAAAAGGTTCATGAAGCTCCACTCCCAGTTACTGACAATTAAAGGAGCAGTGATTTACAACTTGGGAAACCCAACCACAACCCGAATACACAGGCTGCTGCAGGACATTCTTTTTTAAGTTCTGTTATTGTCACTCTAAAATTTTATTTCACTTGAATATTTTTTCTCTTTATCTTTTTCTTAAATTAATTTTTTTTCCATTATAAATCAATTATTTATTTTGTTAAAACCATTAATGACATTGTTTTTGTTATTAACTTTACTGTTATCAAGAAATATTATTTTTATCTTTTTTTTTTTATAAGGATGTATATAAACAAAAAACAATTCTATACCTAACATAACAATTATATAGTAATGTTATCTTGAATTGTGAATTCTTCTAATAGAAGAAATTTTATTCAATGCACGCAATAGATATAATCACTTCAAAAATATGTAACTTTTAAATGTACAAAGCCTAACAACTCCTTGATGGTGATATTAAGGAATCAAAGGTTATTTCTATAGGCAGCGGGAGAGTAGAAGGCAGGCCATTTGGTAAAGGAAACCTGCGTGAGCCCGATCGCGTGGACAAGAAACAGCATAAATTATATGCATACTGAAATTGTATGCATTCATGCTCGGGGGAAATGGTCTTTTACAAAACCACGAATCTTTCAAATGAGCCTTCTATGCTGGTTCCAATATTGATGTGTATTGGGCACGGACGATTGCGACAGTTTCCTGGGATTCTTGATATTTAGTTTTTAGTAATATTAATTAATAATTCCATATACATTTTGTTATCGTTTATTCATTTGATAAACTTTTAGTACGCCTTTATCAACATCATGATACTACTTACAGTAGAAACCCACTTGAACGACTCCTGGATTAACAGGCTATAGAAAGAAGATAGAAATAAATAAAGTGCAAGTAAAATAAAACGAAGGGGGTAGAGGTCACCAAAGCACCAGTCTAACAACCCAAAGGTTGTCAGATCGAATCCCGGTCCCACCCGGGCCTTTTTCAAGCATAAAATAATGCAAAAATCACTCACAACCTCCCTCCCGGGCATTTGTAAGGCCCTTTAACCAATGGGTGGCACTCACAAAAAATAGGCATGGTAGTGACGAACCCACTCTACGAAAAAAACCACGTCAAGAAACGCGCAATGAATTAGGAAATACATACACGAGGACTTAGAACTCCAGGGTCTGTCGTCCATACAATAATAATAAAATAAAACGAAGTAACTTATTCTTTACTACTATTAAAAGCTTGAAAGTTCGTTATACGACGAGATAAACCCAAAGTAAATCATGAATCTATTCTTCTGTTTTTAAATTGGTCAAATTTGTTTTTTAAATTTATTATGTAGTATTACACTATCATATACATTCCTACTCTTGTAATAGAGATAAGAGAACTCATTCACACTATATTTACACATATAAAGAAAATAAATGATAGCAAATGAATATACAGAAAAAAAAATAAGTAAGAAAAAAAGTAATAATGAAACATAATTAAAATAAAATATATATCACCAACTTCAATGATCCAAATTCTCTCAACTTTTTATTTTAAAACTTCCACCGTTTCGGCCCTTAGGCCATTTTCTAAGAGATAAATCAATCACTGCATTGTCACAGTTCATCAATGTCTTTGTTTCGCAGGCTAATTGCCTTTGCTACAAATAAACCACACAATCTCAATACAAAACTAACCTTCGAAAAATGTTTTTCCTTTTCTACTAACTATACTTAGTGATTATTTTTATATTATTATTATTATTATTATTATTGTAAATATCTTTTTTTTCTTTACATGTACATAGTTTGATTTTATCCTTTGTTTATATATATTTAGAGAGATATTTTATTTATTTTTATGTAATTTTTTGTCATTTACTTATTTATTTCATTTTAGGTTATTTTTTATTTATTTATTGTTTTTATTTTATTTTATTTTTTAAATTTTAGTATGAATGTGATAAGTTATCACTATTACCTATTGCCCAACAATGGCAGATTGTAATATTTATCAATAAATAAAGTTTTTGAATGTCTATTAACCGCACAATAACACAATAATTAGTATTATTAATCTACAGGTTATCTAAGGGGTGCCACCATATTCCAACCATGGTGGGAGCTCAACTTTTTATTTTTTTGGACCGCCTCAGAAATAAAAAAATGGGGTTAACCATGCTACTGCAGATCCGAGGTTGCAATAATCTACTCCTCAATTCCCTCAGTTGTAGACGGTCCAAACTATAGGCAATTATGTAATTATGTTCTTGCCACATATTTTTCATAAAAATTATACTTTCATGATTTTGATCTCTTATCTTGATATTTTTAAACCTGCTAATATCTGCTACTACGGCCTAAATGTTGGAATTTTCTAAATATTATTTCACAAATCTGCGATTAACAATATAATTTTTATTTTCTAATTGTCAATATAGAACAGTTCTACAAGAATAAATTTGAAAGAATAATAATGAAAACTATTTTTCGTGATGCAGTCTCATTCTCTAGACATCGGCAACTGAAAAAGAAAAAACTGAACTGTATTAACTTACTGTTATTTATTAGTTAATTGTTAATTAGTTCTAGTATCCTGAAGCGTTTATTGAAATTAAAAATTTTCAGCAAACAAATTTTTTTATTAAATGTATTTCTTTGAGATCTTGGTTGACCTTTGTTTACAACCGCGTTTTGGGCACCTGGGGAGAGAGCTAAATGCCTAATGCACTTGAAGCTCTAACGCATTTGGACTCGGGTCGATTGGCTCAAGAAAGAGCTCAGCCTAATTTCTCCCTGGAGTCCAAGGTCATCACCATTTTGGAAATCTTTTCCCTCTCATTTACTAATTTTATGTTCTTAACTGTTCATGGTAATTCAGTTAAGGCTAATTACAACAGAATAATCAGGACACCATTATAAAGTAAAGAAAAAAAATAACGTTTTAGAAAAATCCTATCTGTTGTGAAATTTACATTAAATATTTGAGTGTAAAATTATAGATTTACACCCTATTTAGTTAAATATCTTTTGTCAATATTTCATAGTCATAGTTTCAAATAAAATAAAAAAATATATTTTCATGGTTTTAAATGTGTTCACAGTGGACATATGAAAAATAAGAATCTAATCTGTGTATACAATGAATTAGTACTGAACTATTTTTAAAAAATACCAAAATATGCTGGTTTTTATAAGTGATGTCCCCGCTTACAATTTTAAAAGCCAAAAATTTGAACTTTGATAACCTACTTGAAGCTGCTAGGAATTATTTTTCTAACAGAACTACTAAAATTTAAAACCAATACTAATACCTTTCAAGTTAGGAAATTAGGATTTTATTGATACATTGTTTTTGAACAAAAATAACAAAGGTATACCGAACCTGAAGGTTCTATGTCATCACAACCAGTCGCTTTCCAATAACATCTATCTAGCGATGTCCGTCCAAAATTATAATAGGACTGATTTTTACGCAATCCTCCCACTTAAGCTTCGGCCGATCCATCGTTTAGCCGTCGTATCAGTGTTTATTAATTTTTTTGGGATCCGATCGTCAATAAGCACTACAATGTTATACACTTATCGCCATAACGCTGTGTCCTGAACTGCATTTATTGGATGTAGTTTCTTCATATCAGTTTACTGTAGCATTTTAAATTGTTCGGTTAGCACATCCTTCTACGGTCAGAATATTTAGCACAGATTTTATTTTCAAAAATCCTAAGTCCCTGTTCCTACCTTCTTATAAAAGGAGCGTTTTGCATTCGTAAAGAACAGTAGGAAGGACAATTGTTTCGTGAATTCTAACTATAATGTTTCTCGACAGAAGTAAATCAAATTCTAAATTGAAAAATAACAAGAATCCCCCCTCCTCTAACCTCGTATTTACTTCATCAATTTCGTTCTTTCTAGAGGAACATCCCACAATGGTGAGCACAACCTGCCAAGTAAAATCCTGTGGATTATCAAAGCCTTTTGAAGTGGAATGTGGCCTAAGACAGGGTGACCCAATAGCCCCTCTCCTGTTTAATATCGCTCTACAAGCAATCATAAATAGAGCAGGAATAAATCAGGAAGGAACTGTATTCACAAAGATGACCCAAGTTCTGGCCTATGCAGATGACGTCGTCATCATCGGTAGATCCCTGCAGAACATTAGGACTGCTTTCGAAGTGATGGGTGTCGAAGCGAAAAGGATGGGCCTGCATATTAATGAGGAAAAACCAAGATTATGTTGTTGGGTAAGAAGCCTCTGGACCAGAGGCAGAGTCGCCTTGTAATGGGCCCCTATAATTTCGAAGTGGTAAGAAGTTTTTCTTACCTTGGCTCTATTATCAATGAGAACCTAGATGAAGAAGAAGAAGTTAGAAGCAGAATTGCTGCTGGAACTAGAGCTTATTTTTCCATTGTAAGGTTAATCAAAAGCAAACTTTTTAGCTGTACCACCAAGTTCACTCTGTACAAAATGTTGATAATGCCAGTTGTCACATAGAGAAACTTGTACCCTGAGCAATAAAAGCATTAACCTGCTAGACAGGTTTGAAAGAGTAATTCTGAGGAGAATCTTAGGGCCTGTATGCGAGAATGGTAATTGGTGAAGAAGCAAAAATGATGAACTTTTTGGGCTCTATAAGGAATGTAGCATCTCCTCGTACATAAGGATACAGAGGCTTAAATGGTTTGGCCATGTAATGAGGATGAGCGAGGAAAGAGTGGCTCATAAACTGTACAGTTACGTTCCGGATGGTGTGCGGCAACGTGGTAGGCCGAAGGGCCGATGGAGGGATGCTGTGAAGCGGGATCTGCGACAACTGAGGATCCCAGTTACCCTTACAGAAGATAGAGAATGATGGTTGGCGCCCGTTGAGCAGGCCAAGGGCAGCCTCATGCGCCTGTTGTGCCAGTAAAAGAAGAAGAAGAGGAACATCCCTTGGTTGGTGGTTGTGGGAATACTCGGTGGAAATTCCTTACAAGTTTTTTCACGCCAAGTCCAATGGTATCGCTGACCAAAAGAGAGAGCGGCTTTCTTGATAGTGTGACCTAGGATTAAATGGTCTACTCACCTATTTTTGTATCACATGACGTCACAGTTCTTTTTGAAGTAAAATTATAACTATCTGGAGGTGATGATCAGGGGATTCATGCCACAAGTTGCACAATTTGAATATTAAAGAAAATTATTGTCAAGTGGAAATATTCTGGTAAGTATTGGAATATTGGTATTGGAAATATATTGATAAGGCAGAAGTTCAAACCCGTTACAATTAGGATAGTTAAAATATTTCATTATAAACTGGAGAAAATTTATATAGTTGAGAAATATAAAAAAAAAAAAATACATCAACAGTCTTGTTGATGAAAATTTTGTAACTTAATTAATTCAAGTTTCATTGTTGTATACCGAATGTCTTCACAAGTATGTAGATTTTTGCATAATTTTTATTTTTTTTAAATTTATTATTGACATTTACAACTGTATTATCACAAAAATATATCTATTAAATTATAATGGTATGATACAGACTTGTAAAGAAAGTACCCATTTGCAGCCCTCTAATAATATTACTACATTAGAAGGTCTCTAGACCATCTTCTTTTCAGGAGCCTTGGAGGATTGTGAGGAACGGATGAGGAAGCAAGGTTAGAAACTAGTGGGTTTGGGAGGTTAGGGAGTTTATAATGGAAAGATTGATATATGGTTCGGGCCAAACCGGTTACATATGGAACATTTATATCTTTATGATGATTTGTTACGAAGTTAGGAGCATTGATGATTTTATGAAGGGTTTTTGATTGTAAGGATTGTATACGAGATGAATTCGAAGGATTAGTATAGCCACTAAGTTCAACTCCGTATGTCCAGATAGGCCTTATTATAGTTCTGTAGAGAGTTTTGTAATCAATTGTCAGAAACAAGTTATTTATATATATTTTTTTAAACTATTTTAAGTAAAAATGTGTTTATCATTTGGTTTCAAAGATAAATATTATCTATATTGGTATATAAATTACCTAATTAATATAATTTCGTGATGGTACATCATCATAATTGAATTTTTTTTTTATATATATGAGACCAGCATTATAACCTTTCAAATTTAATTTAATGAAAATGATAATGCTGTGTTCATACTTAAATCATATATAAATAGATATTTAATAACATCATAATATTAATAATAATTATAATGTATGTAAATTGGGGTAAGATGGGAAAAGCAACCTAGATTTCAGAGCTTCAATGGTATTAAAAGCTACTGGAGGCTGTGTAAGTGCGCATAAAGAATAAATAAAGGAAAATAATGGAGTTTATGTATAATTCAGTAAGACTAACCTCCCCGCTATCATACTCTTCGTATTTATTATTTCATGTCACTCCTTTTTATTAATATTGGCACAGTCATCTTTTTTTCCAAATGCCTGCCTACCTTGGGACTGTATAAGGTCCATTATAAAATCATAATAAAAGCACTCATAGAATATCCGATAAGCCATTTCTTCCTGGAAAAGGTTAAAAGCGGAGAGCAGACTCTGTACAACTTCAAAGAGCTTTAGCAGACTTGAGTGCTCAGGAAAGGTTACATTATAATATACTCATATTGTTAGTAAAGATCTGAAGAACTTAAAAATAGAAGCCTCTAGAAATTATAGGATTTAATATGACCAAATGATCAGGCTGTTTAATTACGCAACAAGAGAGAAAAACGGTTCATTAGATTGCTTCATAAACAATATACTTAATATTAGTAAAGAATAATGTTTTTATTAATGTAAGTAGTCGGAACACAAAACAATATAAATAGTCACATTATAAAATTTATTGAATTATGTGCTATGTATAATTGCATAATATTTTTATTGTTTATTATTTTTCCCTTACATATTTTTTTTCTTGATTTTTATCGTTCTTAATATGTGTAATTAATTTTTCTATAATTTTAATTCTTTCTTTTTACATCAAAAATTATAGTCAAAAATGTAAAAATTATATAAACATTTTAAATACAGTAAAAAATATACACACAAAAAAACCCAACATGATTATCCACAATTATAATCTATTAAAATTAAAAAATAAGTAATATAATGCATACATATATTTTTTTTTTCAATTTATTTAATGTAATTTACAACTGTACAAAATAATACAATATGTTGTATGTTTCATATACACTTGAAAATCTTGGGAAGGAACCACCTATTGGTGGTACTTCAAACATTAATTTAAATTAGAAGGTCCCGTGGCCATCTTCTTTTCAGACGCCTCGGAGGATTATCAGGGATTGTTAAGGATGAAAGATTAAAAATTAATGGGTTAGAATGGTTAAGGAGTTTGGAATGAAAAGACGCATATCTGTTTCCCGAAATTCCATATCTGGCCCGCCAAATCTGCAACGAATGGGATGTTAAGGTATTTGTGAATGAGTTTATTTGTGACGTATATAAGGAGCATCAAGGATTTTGGATTGTAAGGATTGGATGCGGGAAGAATTTGATGGTTTGGTGGAGCCCCAGAGCTCAATTCCATATATCCAAATTGGTCTGATTATCGTAGTGTATACTATTTTTTTGTAGTTAATGGGATGTTTAGAGCGTTTATGAAGTAAGTATTGTAGCAATCGGAATCTACGAGCAGTTTCTTGTCGTTTCAGTCTTGTGTTTGGATTCCAAGTAAGTCTCTTGTCAAGATGGAGTCCTAAGTATTGAATCTGTTTAACAGGCGTTAGTGGAGTATTTAGAAAGAATACTGTAGGAC
>NW_027113955.1:775128-807669 GCF_000696795.3 Halyomorpha halys
TATATAGGTGACGTTTCGCAACTTTATTGTTTGCATTGCCATGCCCTATAATGAGAAAACCAGAGGTTTTTAGAACATACATTCTCTTCAAATAATTGTCACAAAACTCTAAGTACTTGCAATTATCTCTAATTGCAATCTCTAAGTAATAAATATTACAATCAAAACATGGTTAATACAAACATTACTTACAATTCTCAACTGCAGTGTTCTACATTATGATGCTACTCACTTCAGATTTAGGGAAGGACTGAATCGGTTCTGAAATGAAGGTAAGGTTTTCCCACATGTACCGGTTTTTTTCTTTTTTTGTATTCATTTCTCCGCAGGTAGTCAGTCTGTTGTTGATATTTTGTCTGTTTCTGTTTTATGTTGTTAATTGTATCTTTATGTATTTATTAGGTTAGAATAACATAAATTTAAATTTTTTACATCTGATTTTTTATTAATGGCTTGATTCTTATGCTTTTCTATTGTGATCATTTCTTTTAAATTTCGCTTGAAGTGTTTTTCTTCCCGATGTATGATTTGATTATGTTTTAGTTGTAATATTTATTAGTCAGAGATTAGACTATGTACTTGTAGTTTTGTGACAATTATTTGAAGAGAATGTATGTTCTAAAAAACTGTGTTTTTCTCATGTTAGGGCATGACCATACAAACAATTAAGTTGCGAAACTTCGCCAAAAGATGTATTATTACAATGTTGTATTATTGACTGATCCTCAAGACCCACCAAAAAATAAATAAAATTATATAGGTATATAAAACGTGCATTATATCCATGCCCTCCACTGAGACATCAGCATCCTTCTTAGTTACCATGCATGTAATGGTAGATGATTCACAGGGAGTCCAGGATTATATTCTCTGCCACTTTTGTTACGTCCTTGATATCAACATGGAGTTTCTCCATGAAGCTCCTTGTTGTGCTTGGTATAGTTCCACGAGCTCCGAACCAGAGGCCTCTCACGTTGAAGTATCTTTCCCCGAAGCCCTCACGGAACTTTCCCCTTAAGGAAATGGATATTTTTACTATATATTTATTTCTTTTCTCTGTCTACTCTCTTTGCCTGGTCAAGGTCATTACTTTCATATCTCACTATGGGATCAAGAATGAATGCTGACTTACCTGTCTTTGGTAAGCAATAATATCAGCGTATTGCGTGGATCCATCCATACTACGCAGTAGACCTAGTCGAAGCAGGCAAAATCCCTTTCTCTGAGGAGCTTTATCATAATATTAATATCAATAAATTGAAACCGTTATGCACCAATAAGAAAGATTAGATTATACAATGATCTTCTGAAGAACTGAACATTAAAGATATTGTAAAAATCGGATCAAAAATAATATCATAAAAAGGTGTGCACCATCTCATACAGCTTTTAAAAAAAAATCATACAATTTTTAAAATAAACCATGCAACTTTTTAAAAAAATCATACAACTTTTGAAAAAATCATACAACTTTTAAAAATATGATACAACTCTTACCCACCGACCTACATAGAGTTGAAATCGTTGGAGAACAAATATTTGTAAATTAGCATATATTTTCTCGTATGAATTGTCCTAATGAGTTTTTAATTATAAGATTCACTAGTAAAGAGGAATGAATGTGATTAATATGTTCTTTTACTTAAGGTTTATTTTATTTTTTTATGTTATTTCATTTATATTTATTATTTTGCTATCATTTAATTTATATCTTTGTAAGTTATGAAAGTGCCCTGTGATTCTTATTTCCATTGTCGGTAAATACACGACAGGATGTAATATTACACAATTTTTTTAAATGGATTAATTGTTTGTAATCTATTACAAAATACTGATCTACATGAATATAATAAAACCTATATAGAGAATCTAAACCTAAACCTAAACTTCCACTTAATTGCAAAATTCTGTACATGACTATAATTAGGCCAATCTGGACATATAGAGTTGAGCTTTGGGGGTCTACTAAACCTTCGAATTATTATATTAATTTTAATTACTTAAAATAGCTTTAAAAAATATATATAAATAATTTGTTATTAATTTTTTCTGACGTTTGATTGCAAAATTCTCTACATGACTATACTAAGGCCTACCTGGACACACGGAGTTGAGCTTTGGGGGTCTACTAATCCTTCGAATTCGTCCGTATACAATCCTTACAATCCAAACTCCTTCATAAAATCATGATAGAGATTTAAATGTTCCATATGTAACCGATCTGGCCCGAACCATATATCAATCTTTCCATTATAAACTCCCTAACCACCCTAACCCACCAATTTCTAACCTTGCTTTCTCTTCCATTAAAGAGAGAAAAGAATATGTCCTTGAGATCTTCTAAAGTAGAAATATTACTAGAGTACTACTAATGGGTGGTTTCTCTACACGCCTGTATCAGATCATTACGATCTTACATCAAAGTTACTGAATATATTTTTATGTAAATATCTAAAAATATATAAATAAAAAAAATGTTTGTAATTTGTAATATTTTACTGGACTAAAAGTGTTAGTTTTTTTTTTTTTTTTCGTAGAGAGAAACTATAGTGGGCAATACGGATAGGAATACCTAACTTTATCTTAGCCACATATTTTTACAAACTATTGTTTGCCAACACTCTAACCTAGATTCTACTTCAACGGCATCGAACTTTCGGGTATCTTATAATTAATTTTATTGCTATAAAAATAATCGTATGAATTATGATGGAAACTGGAAATGGAGTGCACTGTGCAACGTCAGTTCAGGGAGCCGTGAACTAACTTTATTCAACCCTTGAAATAATTTAGTGCATTAATTATTTCGTTACTAATTGCTCAAGACAATGAAGTTTCAAGTGTTCGGAAAATGGTTAATATTCAGAACTTCATTAATTGTATATTTATGTCACATCGCCCCCGGACCCACTAAGACCAAATCATTAAACCTTAATTGGTTATAGTTTGGATATAGGTCAAATAACCAACTTCGAATATTCTTTAGAGAGAAGAAAATCATTCTAAATTTATAATTCGGCTAACTTAAAATTAGTGAAATTAATAATCTTATTACTGAACTTAGAGATTTCTGATAGGTATGGAAATGATTAAAGTTCATTATACTTATTAAGTGAAGAATAATAAGGGTTTGTTTCGTTCAGGATTAAGGAATTCAATAGAACTAAATTATTCACTTGCCTTCATTAGTTTAAATTCAAATTATTCATAACAAATACAGTACGTGTTTAAGGAAGAAACCTAATTCAACATTATTATCCAGTAATCATCACCTCAAGAGCCAGGCTAGTCAAACCTCTAACCAATAACCTGGAACATAACAAAACGAAGTCGTCTCTTGAGTGAGAGAGGTAATAAAGTTTTATTTATTTATTTTTTATTATTAAATAGCAATTAGTGAGTAACAACTCCAAACCCTAGATAAAGGACAAGGAGATAAACCAGTGAGATTCCTTATAACACAGTAATGAAATTGAATAAAATTTCTACCCAATTCCATTTAAAATTATTAATATGCCATATAAATAATTAATATGCCGTGCCTTACTAATGCGGATGTTTTCAGATTTTTAGGATTCTTACATTAATTTTGGATAGCACGGGGAGCTCAGTAAGCAAGGCTCTGTGCTACTGACTCGGGAATTCAAATCCGGCTATGGCAGATGATTATTTATTCTGTTACTGCAGCCGTGAGAAAACTCTGTGGGTTAGGGAGCCCTCCGCGGAAACACCCCTTCTCTATGAAATGAGTTCCCTTAATTAAGGGAAAAACATGACGGTTGAGCGTGACCTTGAGAATATTACCATCTTGTTCAACCTTTGTTCAAGGAATAGTACTTCCTTACAAAGTATTAAACCCCTGACCTCTTTTATGTTGTAGTTTTTTTTTTAGTTGCTGCAGATTTTTTTTTTTTTTTTATATTTTATAAACTTTACTTTTCAAATTCAAATGATTTGAGACACTAGCCTAATATATGTTAAGCATTTTTACGATACCCGGTGTCGTAGAGTGAGGTTTGTCTGTGACCAGTTCTTGAATTTGGTCATCATCAACAGTTGAAGGACGATCCGAGCGAAAATTCTTAAATGACGAAAATGAATTTTTTTCTCTTCCATTTTGAGCAAGCAAAATACCACTTAAAGATAAGGAATCTCGGTTGAAACTGAAGTATAAAAGCACCTTAACTAATCCTTTTTTTAGAATATGTATACATCATTGACCAAGTAAACATTATTTTATAAACACAGACAGGATTAAATTGACATATTCAAAAACGCTACAAACTTATTATACAACCCAATATTTCCTGAAATATTTTATTTCATAAAACAAACGTTTTGTCCAAATATCGAGAACATAACATTTTCAGAATCACCACTAATATCCATTATAACTTTTAGTTCATTTTCCAAATTAAAATTTTATTCTTTATATATTTCACCTTCTCCGAAGTCAAAACTTTTTTAACACTACCAAGCAAAGAATGCACAAGGATGCAGTCACTGAAGAACACAAATAAGTAAAAACTTATTTTTCTGTTCCAACGTTTTGGTCAGAATTTCAAGCCTTCAACAGGGCCAAGAACAAAAACATGATCACATCCATAATGATTAAATGGAATTGCAGAAAAAGGAAAAAGAAACATAAGAAGATAACGTTATCTGTTATATTCTTATGTTTTTTTTTTGTAATTCATTTAATCATTATGGTTGTTATCTTGTTTTTGTTTTGACCCTGTTGAAGGCTTGAAATTCTGACTAAAACGTTGGCACAGAAAAATAAGTTTTTACATAATTTTATTTATGACTGACCTCAACCGACTAAAATACTAACGAAAAATTGACTCCTCAATTTTTGGAAACTATTTTTTGTTTTTCTTTACCACAACCCTGACCATCTCTTTCTAATTCACTTATACCAACTATATTCAATTTATTGCTGATGTTTGAAAAATAATTGAATTGTATAATAAGGTTATAAAAATAATCTTACTAATATTCACTAAGATGCAGCTTATAATTTTAATTATAATTGGGATTCAACACCCAAATCCAATGAGAATGGACATATGAGATATTCTTTTAATTATGAACTTATGATTTTTCTATCTATGTTTTGCGTAAACCTTGTTTTTTTCTGCATTATCAAGAATTAGAGGCTTCATTTTCATTTATATACCTTACTTTAATTCATCCCCTAATTAGACAGCCCACATCACTTTTATCAGCAATAGCAATCAATTAATATTTCCATCGACATGGATTATCAGAATCAAACAGTATGAAAGAGGTTATACAGAGGCAAACCGCACACATTTCGCTCACCATAAACAGTCTGGGGATAGCACGTTATAAAAGGCACCGAAAACAAGAATCGCGATTCACAAAAACATCAAAAGCTGTAACATTAAAAAAGAAAATAAGAGAGGTTCCATTAAAACGAAAAAAGGAGTGATTGGGAATCACTTGGTTGAAGTTATTCATTTAACTCACTCTCTTTTCTGGGAACTCTGATAAATCTGTAAGAAGAGTTCTTTGTATCAGTTTAAGAGCAAATCGGCCATATTGTTTTATGGATATACTCACGGAATCTTATCGCCAAAGACTAAAATACAGAATCGTTCTTCTTCTTTATCTTCCTCTTCGAGCCAATTAGTGTAGAGTGTCCTTGATCCAACGTCCCCTATCTTCATGGTCCTTACTCAGTTGTTTTATTTTTGTGAGGGATTTGAAAAAAATATATATATATAAAAATAATATATTTATAAATAGGGCCGTCCGTAGCTGAGGTGGTTAGGTGCAGATATATCAATCTGAGATCTGGGTCCTATAAATAGTGCTAAGTGGGTACCCTTAATTGGGGGAAAATCAGTTGAGGGTACCATCAAACTCCTTCCGAATCCCTTACAGTCCAAAATCCTTCCTAAAATCATTAATTCTCCTTACTTTGTCACAAGTCAAGTCACCCATCAGGACCTCAATGTCACATATCTTGCTGATTTGGCCAGAAACAGATACCATTCCTTCCATGATAAACTTCCCAACCACCCAAATCCACTTGTTTCTAACCTGGTTTCACCTTCATTATCTAATAATACTCCTGTGTTTGCGGCTTAAGCCCACTTGCTCAGCCTCCACTGGCTCACTACCAGTGATGCGGCGAGAGGGATGCGCTGGGATCTTTTGAGCTCTGCTCTGCCCCTCACACGTGGGGGATAGAGTGGGCTCAGGGATCCTCAGGTCGATTGTGTAAATATTGTATATTAGAGTGTAAATGTGACTAGAGACTATATCATTTTATCATTATGTTATTTTATTTATTTATTTTTCATACAGATAGTTTGATTATGTTCATTTTGGTTATTCTTTTGTTTGTATATATTTTAAGAGAGTTTTTTTTTATTCTAGTATGTATGAGATCATTCATCACTATTACCTATTGCCCACAACTGTGTGGCAGATTGTAATATCTATCAATAAATAAAAAGTATTAAAAAAAAAAATAATAATAATACTCCTAGGCTTCTAAAAAGAAGATGGCCTCGAGATCTTCTCCTCTAGAAATGTTATTGCAGTTCTATCTCATTGATAGATTCTCCATATGTTTGTATCATGTCACTATGTCACCTACAGAAAATTCACTTGTTGTATATATTTTTATACAGTTGTAAATAACAATAAATAAATTATAAAAAAAAAAATATTGAGCCAACGTTTCGCCCAACATTATTTATTTTGTATATTGTCTTTTCCTCATCATATATTATTGTATCCATTCTCTTAACGTCATTTATTTTGTGTATTCTATCCGTGTATATTTATATATTTTTTTAAAATATAATTTCTTCCCTCCCCCTATTATGTATATTATCATTTAATGGTTACCTATTTTTAATATTTTCTTTAATTTTCTATACTGTTTACCTTAAAATAATTTTCAAATGTAACGTAATTTTAGTTCTAGTACGTGTGGTCATTTTTAGCCTACTATTTGAGTTTTTCTTTGACCGCGCCCAGACCATCTCCCTTTTCTATTATTACACAAGGTCAACCATCGATCTTTCTAAAGGTAATTACATTTTATATCAATGTGATCCGATGTAAGAGATGCCAACATTCAAGCATCGACGTGACCTATACGTGAAACTTAAAAAAAAATTGATATCCACAAATAAGAATAATTCGTTTATATAAACAAGAATATTAGCGTTAATTCATATTGTTTATTTATTAACACTGCAATAGGATAATAAACTAACAAGAAACATGAATTTTTTCAAAGGAAAAGACTAAAGTGATATTATGTAAATGTTTTTTCTGAACAAATATAACAATAGGGCCAACTTTGGAGAAAGAAAAATTCTTGAGGCACTCGAAAAGTGAAAAGCACTCGCGACAGGTGTAATAGTACTCCAGCCTTCTGGGGTTTCAGGGCCTTACTTTCAAAGCTACCAGAAGTACCCTCCCCATTGTCGGCTTTCTACCAGCTCCCACCCCTGCCCTTCTATTGGCTCTTACAATTAGACAACTATCAATATCAGTTCAATTTACTACCAACTTATTTATTTAAATATTCAGAAGAGAGGGATAAACAGTTTTTATTGTTAAATATTTATAAATAAATTCTTCGATAAAGTTTTATTTAATTGCCTACTAAATTATGTGTTTAGTAAGCTAAACTGGGAAAGGGCATAAATGGGTATGAGTTATCGAATTTGCAGACGATATAGTTATTTTCGTTAATTCATTAACTGATATGAATTTAGATGAAAAAAAATGGTCGGCGAACCTCATTGATATCGATAAAATAAGAATAATGACAAATTTACATAATGGAGAAGTAAAAATCAAAAATCAGTTTTTTCGAGCAATAGATTTATTTAGAATACAATCCATTTCATTTTTATTATATTTTTTTATTATTTATTTAGTGCTATTTACAACTGTACGAGTATTTACATAAAAATACATCTAGTAAATTTGATGTAAGATCAAAATGGAGCGATACAGGCATGTAAAGAAACTACCGATTGGGTAATAATATTTCTACAACAGAAGATTTCGAGGCGAAATTCTTTTCAGGTTTATCAGGTAAGCAAGGTTAGAAACAAATGGGTTTATGGTGAAGGATTGGTATCTAGTTCGGGCTAGATCAGTTAGACATGGTCATTTAATTTAAAAATATAATAATGAAAGAAATAAAATGATTAACATGGGATGAAAAATATCCATGAAACACTTTTTTAAAAGTCAACTATCTTTAGGGTTGAAGGCTAAGGTACTGGAAACATGGCCTTCTGTCATTTCCACATTCACATTCCATTTCGGACATGTGTATATCCGGTAGTTTTATATCAATCTCAGACATAGACAGCGACAGATATCAATTATGAAAAATTAGTGAAGACAAAAATGCAATTTTCAACAAGAGATCAATGTAAAGACCGCATCAGGAACAGAAAAGTGTAATCTAGGATTAAAGTCAAATGCCTTACAGAAGAAGAAGAACTGAAATGGTCATGGGCCGGACATGTCCAAAATTGGTACAGAGTGGATGAGGGGGGGGTCCAAGGGAACACAAGAGAAGAAGAGAAAGGCCATGATGGCCAGATGAGATAGTTCAAAGAGTAGGAGACTGTTGGGCTACTATCAATATGGATCTATGGGGTAAAGTAGTAAAGAACCTACTGTAAGATATTGTTTGTATTAAATATTCACATATAATATAGAAAATATTTTATTTAATTATAGGCAAAGTATTATTTTATTCTAAATCAATGTAAAAATTTTAATCCAATTAACAATTGGAAATTGTTTATAAGCCAGACTCATACCTGCAAAGAGGCTTTTAGATCTGTAAATTTGTAAATAACTGTTATTATGTTATATTATTATTCATTAATAAAGTCACACTTTCACAAACGGTGTAATTAAATAAAATATTAGCTCAATTAATTGATGTTAAAACGTAAGAAAATTGTAAATAAATTTATTCTCCTTTTAATCTCATTATTTATGTTTCCTATCTCATTTCAATTGTTCCTAAATACTTTAAGCATTTAATCTGTTTAGTAGATTTACTACCTCATTAATACTTCTGAGAAGTATCCCCCCATCCCTTAAATATTTAAAAATTTGATAGAATTCTGGTAGCCACCCTAAGAGTTCTAGGGGTCTTCAATTATTTACAGAAATAGTTCTGTTGTTTCAAACATGCAGGACTTTCGAATATACGCGAGTCAACCACGCGTTTTGTACAACTTTGACGTAACTATAACTCTTTTGCTTTAAATATTATAACTTTAATTACTAAGAAATTTTAGGGAGGAGGGATAACAGAACTCCTAAAAACGATTAAAAAAATTTAGATCCAAATAATATCATGATATAAACCAAAACTCAAAAAAAAGGGAGGTCATAAAAAAAACTTGTCTTAACTATCTTGATGTCAAATAGAAACTCTACAAATTGTTTAACTACCGGGTTCGAATCCGGCTGTGGCAGATAATTATTAAGTATGTTACTGTAGCCGTGAATCAACCCTATGTGTTCGGCAGCTCTCCAGGGTCCCTCCATCCTACCCATGATTGGGGAAAAATCTTGCAGTTTAGCGTGATAATGAATAACTCACCACCTTGTACAGCCGTTGTTCAAAAAACAGTACTTCCTTACAAGGTATTAAACCCTTGACCCTCCTTCAATTGAAACGGTATTTGTATTCATTTACTTTTTTTTTTTATAAAAACGGATAGCAATTATTACTCCCCATAACTTTTGCTGATTATAATTTTTGATAATAAAAACAGTTTATGTATAGATATTTAAGCTGAAGAGCCAAGGTGTTAACAGTAATATTATAAGTCTAATTGAGTGAACTCATCTTCCATTTCCATGGAACCTCCGTGTTTGATGAGACTTAATATTATCAAAATTAATGCTTAAATATATAATAAAAATTTTAAATTTATATCGAGATACGTTTTGGGATAAAGTTTGAATTGAGCCTTCCTCAGAAAGGATATTAAAGTAAAGATCTCTCGGGATCGATAGTGTAAGCAATATATGAGGTGCGGGAAACCCAGCAGCTATGTCCCCCAAGACACGAGTTAATTTCTATGGTAATGATGGCAGAGGTGTGTGACCAATTTCTATAGTCATACTATTAAGCTCCTAATTGATGTTTTAAGTAATATATTGGTGTATCACTACAATATTTGGAGTTTAAGATTTCGTAATGTCTAGGTACATTTCAGTGTTCTTATTTGTATTATTTTTTTTTATTCTGTGGCTCAAACATAAAATTATATGAATAAAGTTTTATGTATGTCATTTGATATTTCAATGCTAAAAATATTATTTCATACTTAATTATATGTAATCAAAGTTAAAAAGCTTATTAAAATGAACTTGAAATATTTTTTAATAAATAAAATAATTATAATATTTATATTTAAAATTCATTCTTACTCACACACGTATTATTATAATTAATTATAATTATTAAATTTCATTTAATTTTTAAAATAAATTTTAGTTTTAACAAATATTTTATATGAAAATTTATACTTACGCCAGTGGCTAATATGCAATTTATACTTGCTGCATATTTAAATGGAACTAAGTTAATATAAAATTCTAAGATTGAATAAATAGTAATAAACCCGTAAGCTACATTAATATATTCTGCTTTTAAAATTAAATGTTTTTTCCTATAAATTAATTGATAACTTATAATTTAACCATAATTAATTTTTAATTTTAAGTTAACTGCAGTTATCATTATAAAATATCATACATACATGTCATCACCATTGCTTCCAGCTTATTTATTCATATGCAATATTTATTACCTGTGAACAGAAAAAAAATTATTAGTTTTAGGAAAAATACGATAGAAAAAAAACATAACAAATGAACAGTAAAATGATTATAATAATTTTTCGTCATTTTACTAAGGATTCTGTGTGAATAAAAATAATTTTCATACATTAATCATATCCTGCTTAGAATATTAAACACCCGCAATCACCTGATATACAGTAAGATGGCGAATGAAAGGAGAAGAGAAAAAAAAGATGTATGCCTGTATGTGTGAATCTGTAAACAGCTGCACTTAACACACACCATGAAGAAGGTGGTATTATGATATACTAAAAAAAAATACATTTTATATATACAGAGATTGAGCTGTATTATATTTGGCTTTGTGATTTTGTTTGTTACGATACTCATAGATAGGTTTAAAAAAAAATAAGAATATGTTAAAATGATCAAGATCCCAATAAATAATTGTGACATTCTTGTTTAGTAAAAAATAAGATTATATGGTTGTTCCTAACCCATTTTAATCATAAGCGCATTTTTCCTGGAAACTATCACCAGAGCGCACATATGCGCGCATTTCTCTTAAGTATTTATCACCTAAACGCATACCGCAATTAAAAGATCTGATTGCAAATAGTTTCAAGGCAAAATAACACAGAAAAATAAAAAAAATGAACGGCTGTTTCCGACAGCGCGCTGTCGGTCACCGCTGCAGCGGTGAAGAGGTCTAATGAGACCTTGAAAATGCAGACGTTTTATTGCGATTTCTTTTGATAGTAGCGATAGTAACGTCAAAGTAAGAGCGATTTTGGATGGGAGGAAAAAACGAAACAAGGTGAAGCAACGATACTAGAATGTAAAGATAATACCGTAATAAAGTGGGAAGATAAAAAAGAAGTCATCAACAATGCATAATCTTGAGTTTGCTGATTTGAGGAAATAAAACTAAAGAACTAAAGAAAATAATGCAAAGCCAACATTTGTTTTAGACTATTGTGAAACATGGATGGAGTTGACGGAGCTGATCAACTTCTCAGCAAATTTCACACTATGCTACGTTACCAGATAGTTTATAAAAAGGAGTTTGTTGCCTTGAAATGATTCTTTCGAATAGTTATGTTGTTTTCAAAACAATTTATAAAGACAGATCTTTTCACGTTTTAAAGCGAAAATTAGTGGAAGAAATACTTGAAAAAAATGTACCTAAAATAAATAAAACACAAAAAAAAGAAATTTACACCATGTCTATCATTACCAGGAAGATTTACCGAACAACAGCTTCGAATCCTTATGGAAACGACATCATCCAAGAAGGCTCGCAGACGCTGTGTAGTTTTTGTATCAGGGGAAAGAAATAAGAGATATCAGTGTGATGATTGCCATTTGGCATTATGCCTTAGCCATTTTAAATATTATCAAATATCATCGTGTGATGGACGTTGTATCGTCTTCTTTGGAGCGCGGAATGCACTGCACGGAAGTCTTTTTCGATATAGTGCAGGCTTTTGATCGAGTCTGGCACCGGGGACTGCTTTACCAACTCCGTAAATTCCTACCTCCTACATATTTTCTCATCATCCGTTCCTTTCTTACTAATAGATTATCCCAAGTAAACCACAATGGTTCCTATTCATCCATATATTTTCAATCCGCTTGTGTTCCTCAAGGTAGTATCCTCGGCCCCATCCTCTACACCGTCTATACAGCTGACATCCCAATAACTCCTAACACTATCCTTACCACGTATTCTGATGACACATGTGTGCTCACAATTAGTAATAACCCTTTGATTGCATCCCAAACTCTTCAGTCTCATATCATAACCCTCGAAGAATGGTGTCGAAATTGGAGGATAAAAATAAATCCCAACAAATCCCATCAAATCACATTTACTCTTCGTCGTAAACCTGCCGACTGCCCTACAGAATACTTTAATAATGTGGCTCTTACCCCTGTAGAACAGGATTCGTTATCTTAGACTACACCTTGACAAACGACTAACCTGGAATCTTCTCACAAGACTGAAAAGACAGGAAACTGCACTTACTAGACAAACGGTCTAAACTTCCAACTCATTACAAAAGACTGATCTACATTTGGACATACGGAGTTGAGCTTTGGAGCTGCACTAAACCTTCGAATTCCTCTCGTATCCAATACTTACTATCCAAAATCCTTCGTAACATCCTCAATGCTCCTTATTTTGTTACTAATAAAACCATCCATAAAGATCTAAATGTTCCTTATGTAACCGAACTAGCCCGAACCCGATATCATTCCTTCCATTATAAACTCCCTAACCAACCAAACGCACTAGTTTCTAACCTTGCTTCCTCTTCCATTTCTGGCGATCCTCCGAGGCCCCTGAAAATAAGATGGTCTCGTGACCTTGTTATGTAAAATATTTTTAGAGTTCTACTACTGGGTAGTTTCTCTACATGCTGTATCATATCATTATTATTATGTCATTATGATCAAATTTACTTGTTGTATTTTTTATACAGTTATAAATATCAATAAATAAATATATTATCATGTTGTGCAAAATAGTAATCCTCTTATTATTGTTTTTTTTTAAATATCTTTATTGAAATTTACAACTGTACATAATAATTCATTCAGTAAATTTGATCTCAGTTATAATGGAGTGAAACAGGCGTGTAGAGAAACTATCCATTGGTAGCACTCTAATGACGTTTTTACTTTAACAGGTCTCGTGGCCATCTTGCATCACATAGAAAAAGGAAAAATTCGTTGTTAGCACCAGACATTTTTTTTTATTGTATTTAAATGAAAATATGAAAAATAAAAGCAAAATTGGATAAATTAAATTTTTTCTTCAGGAGTAAGAGCAGCATTATTAAAGGAAACTGTAGGACAGTCGATAGGTTGACGAACTTATTATTGTTAATCTATTATGAAGTAAAACAATTTATTTATGCAATTTTGCTTTTATTTTTCATATTTTCATTTAAATTGATTTAAAAAAAAGGTTTAGTGCTAACAACGAATTTTTAACTTTTCTGTGTGATGCAAATAGGGTAAACATCATAATGTATTTTTAAGTATGAAATTATTCAATTCATCTAATTTTATGTATGCAATGGCTGCTAATCCGAAAATAATTGTATGATTTTTGTGATTTAAACCTTGATAAGTATCAAATACATCGAATGAAAAATAATATCATTAGACCAACAATTTGGCAACTCCGAGAATATTTCATTTCAGGGATTGGGCTCTCATTTCTTTCCCTCGGAGAGAAGTTGGGGGATGGGAATAGATAAATGGAATAAGGCTGGTAGATTCTGCATAATTTATTCATTCTGCATGGCTAACTTTCTTAATTGAAAACAATTATCTTCAAAACAGCACCTTTTTAGGAGGAAGCTGATTCCATCCCTTAGCCCCTTTCCGGAAAATTATAAATCCTACTTAGGATAAAATAAAGATATTAAACGTATTCGCAAACTGATATACCCATCTACTTGGGGTTATTATATGTGATAAATATGGCAATTGTTATTTATTTATCAGTTAAAACTTTTATGGGAATGGTATTTTTATAGGAAACTATGCGGAATTTCCAATTCACTGTTAAAAAAAATGTCTTCCAAAGATCAGTATACATTCACGTTTGTAATTATAATTCGGCCTCGGTTGACGTTGCTTTCTGATAGACATTAATTATATTGCAATGTTCTACATGTCATGGCTCTCCGCCTGTCTGTCACGATAATTAATGAATAATGTAATAGAAAATTCTTCGAAAATCCGGAATAAAAAATGTGGTGATGATATTTTTATTATTATGTATTTTAATTTTAATACATATATTGATATTTATAACTGTATTAAAAATATATACAACAAGTAAATGTGAGGATAGTTATACAATTACATGATACAGACACGTTGAGAATCTTCTAAAAATAGAAACATTTTTAGAGAAAAAGATCTTGAAGTCATCTTCTTTATAAACGCCTACGAGGATTATATGATATTATCATAGTATATTTTTAGGTAATGAAGGAATTAGCTAGGTTAGAAACAAGTGGGTTTGGGTGTTTAAGAACTTTATCGGGGAACAATTAGTATTTGTCCGGGCAAAATCGAACATATATTTTGTATTATTAAAAAAAATTATATAAATAAAATGCTGAAATATTTAAAAAGTTATCATAATAGATTGAAATTTAAAATAGAAATAGTAACGGAAGGCAGTTTAAGATTCTTCGACATTTTGATGGTGAGTCTGGAAAATATAATAATAAAAGAATGAACGAAAAAACTTTTTAAAGTATTTATCGTGTTATCTTTTTCATATAAAATATAATACAATTAATATTATAAACTATAATACCATTGGTATAAAAGAGTTGCTATCGGTTGATTTTTCACCACAGTTAATTAAAAGTAAAATAAGTGATTCAACCTTAGAACTCAAATAAAATCAAATTTTATTCCCTCATAAGTATTACAATCTGACACAACATTGTGCAAAAAGAAATAGCAATAAATGAATTCTGTCTCATCATTTGATTTTATTCTTTTCTTTTTTCATCTCTTAATTTGTACTTTCTTTAATATTTCTTCTCTTATTTTATCTCATCATTTGATTTTATTCTTTTCTTTTTTCATCTCTTAATTTGTACTTTCTTTAATATTTCTTCTCTTATCTATCTGTTTCTATAACCCTTTTCATTTACTGTTTACAACCTCTAATTTTTCTTATTATATTTTACTTTTCATTGTATACCCCTGTTATTTTCCACTTATGTTTTTTTCTTTTTAATTTTTTTTTTATTTTATTTTTTTCCTTAACTATGTCAAGTTTTTGTATCTTTTTTAGCCCTGACGAACGTGGGGCGAAACGTTGGCTCAATAAAATAGTATACCCAGTTACTATTTGAGTTTTTTTGACCGCACCCGGACCATATTCCATTCAAATATAATTAATAACTTTTTAATAAGAAATACAAATAACAGATTAACTAAACATAGATAATAAACAACAGATTAACTAAAGTTTAAGAAAGGTTATTTAATATGCTTCATAAAAATTTTTATCCTATATGTGTGGAAATTAAATATAAAAAAAAAGCACTATTAATGAGAGCGACAAAAATAATAATAGAACATTGGGTCATAAAAAGTACTAAGGTTATAATTATATAAAAGATTTATCGGAAGACATAAAAAGATCATTAAAGGATTATGATGTTGAGGAAATTTTATTGTGTTTCACCCCAAACAATATAATCAAAAATTATTGATGGTAAATATCAATATGAATTATTACATAAAATTCCATTCATTAATTTTCCAGAAATGTAATAAAAGTGAAACAATGCTATATATTAAAGTTAGAACGTACCGACTTGGCAATGACATCAAAAATATGAAAAAGGACCAAAGGAAAACATCATTAGCACATTTTTTTTTTAAATTATAAATATAGGTTTGACTTTTATGCAAAAACTATCCATAAGGAAGAGAATAATTTTAGAAGAAATATTTTGGAAGCAATTTTTATTTCATCAAATATGAATTATACGGTCAATTTTATATCAGATTCTAAAGGACTAAAACACCATTATCCTGATATTTCGAGTAAAATTTGTAGTTAATTAGCAAATATCAATACATTTTTCTTAAATATTAAATAAATTGTCAATCAGAGCATAAAAAATTAATAAATTAAAAAAATAAAAGTGTTAGATCTGTGATGAATGATTCAATTTCTTAATTTATATCAATATATATGTAAATAATTAATGATAATTTTGAAGTATAAAATTAAAAGGTATCAATTAAATCGATTAAAAATAAATAATGAAATAAATTAAACACTTTAATTAGGTGATAAAAGTGTCCTAAGCTGTTGAAGGTAGATTTTGTTGGAATAGTGATAATCAGTTTCATTGGTTACGGAGAAAAGTGTTATAATTAATAATGCATGAAAATTATATAGTTTTTTAAGGAGCTATTCAATAAAGTTTTAAAGAAAAGTGTTTTGATAGTCATTTAAAATATTTTTGTCTTAAAGATTGTTTACTTGGGCCAATAGCATGTGTCAAAAAAACTATTTTAGTCAATATTAATTATACCTATAGTAATAGTGATAATCAGTTTCATTGATTACGGAGAAAAGTGTTATAATTAATATTGCATGAAAATTATATAGTTTTTTAAGTAGTTATTCAATTAAATTGTAAAGAAAAGTGTTTTGATTGTCATTTAAAATATTTTTATTTTAAATATTGTTGACTTGGGCCAATAGTATGTATAGAAAAAAACTATTTTAGTCAATATTACTAGTGAAAATATTGATATGTTCACCAAATGTTTAGCTACACAGAGTAGGTTTTATTGATAAAGGGTTTGTTCTTTGTTTTCTGCATACATTATCTTCATTTTATTGTACGCAATTTATTGTACCTTGTTTGATTATGTTTAATTATTTATTTTTCTGTTTATATTGTATAGAGATTGTGTTTTTTCTCTTTTTTATTTTTGGTATGAATGTGTTCCATTAGCACTATTACACATTGTCCAAGGTTATGGCAGATAGTAATAATGCTTATCAATAAATAAAGTAATTACTAATTGCCTTCCATTTAGGATCATGAAGCTAGTAGCAAGTAGACAGTTATTTTATACAATTTTAAAGGAAGATGTTATAATATTAACTTGATAAATATTTTTATTTTAAAGATTATTGACTTAGGCAATTAGTCTATATCGAAAAAAAAATTTTTAAGCGAATTTGACAAATCAATTATAAGGTATGTTAGAAGAATTATTAGTGTTAATGATGGAATTATATGTTAATGATATGAGAATTTTAGGTTTTATAGAGATTTTATGTATTTACTTTTATTTTATTTTATTTATAGTCGAGGTGTAAAGGATCAAATGAAATTGTGTCGTTCTTAAAGTTAATCACTCTAAAACAATGAAAAAAATATATATTATCTTAGTAACTAATTGCTATTATAATTTTTATCATACAAAAAAATAGTCATACTCATAAGTGAATATTCCGTTTTTGTTAGAAAAAATAAATAAAAAGGTATTGATTGAAAATAAATGAAAAAGTAAATTAGGCATAATTAGATGATAAAATATTCCTAAACTGACAAAAGTAGGTTTTTTTTCTAGTAGTGGTTATCAGTTTAATTTGTTTAGAAGAAAAGTGTTAATTAATATTATTATATAGTCTTGTAACTATTTTGTAAAATTTAAAAGAAAATGGTTTTGATAGTAATCTAAAATATTTTTTTAAAAATCAATTATAAGATATGTTAGACGAAATATTAGTGTCAGGGAATTCTATGTTAATAATATGAAAATATTATTTCTATTGAACAATTAATAAAAAATATATTATATTAGAAACTAATTTGTTTCTAGTTTTTACCATACTAAAAAATTAGTCACACTCGTGAATGAATAATTCCGTTTTTGTTGGAAATTTCCTGAGTTACGAATTCGATAGAAAATGTTTTATTTCGGGAAAGCGACCACGAATGGGACGCTCATGAAAAAACGTCCACTTTTACCTGTAACCCCGCTTAAAATTTTAAACGGCCGAGGGATCGATGAAAACTTTTTTTACGTTTCGTTTAGGACCGCAGTATCAAGGTCCACACAACATCTTTTCGTTGAATTCCATGCCTGGAAATGTCTGCCAGGTCAAAGAGAAAAAAAAATAATAAAGAAATGGAAATCGATGTCAGGAAGGAAAATATTCCTAAGGTAGATCATCAGCATTGCAATAATGGTAGCGTGCCTAGTGCTGTGCTCTATGAGATTCTTATTCCACCAAGAAATATTACTTTAGACATGAACATTTATATGTATCTGGCTGAGGTTAGGATAGCACTACCTATAGTAGAAGAGCCATAGAGAAAAAAAAGACAGTTGTTTCACACCAAATTTTTATTACTTTGATGAAAACTATTTATAATTACTAGTCTAAATTGATGAGTCTGCCAAGTATAGGTAGCGGGAATAAAAAATGGCAGATGTTTCAAAAGGTTGAAAAAAAAAATTCATAATGTCTTTGAAACTTCCAACATTAGAAAACATAACAGAACATCATTTAAAGTAGAGTAAATTGACATGAAAAATATGGGCCCTAATAGAGCTATTTACGCTTCGTAGTTCGTATAGCATTTTAAAAAGAATTCATAAACAATGTAATGAAAAATCAGTAGTTAGTGAATTTATTTTGAGAAATCTATATTATAGAAATCTATATTCCAGTAACCTTTACCTTCTTATTATTATTTATTAGTTATTTTCACCATATCTAATTACTGATTATTACTCTTGAATTATATAACTTTATCTACTTCAATTTTGTTGTTCAACTGACATATTTAATTAATCACATATATATTTGTCTTTATATTTTTTATATTACTCCAATTTTTAAATAATTTCCATTTTTGTACATGTATTCATTTAGTTGATTTTCATATTTGTTATTTTCTTCTTTTATTTAAGATAAGCTTAATACTCTGAAATAAGTATTGCAAAAATACTATAAGTTTAATGATATTTCAACACTCAAAAAGTATAAACAACTTATAGGTAGCAAGTATAGGTAGCTGGAATAAAAAAGGGCGTATGTTTCAAAACGTTGAAAAAAATTCATTATGGGCTCTATATCTTTGAAACTTCTAACATTAGAAAACATAAGAGAACAACATTTAAAGTAAAGTAAATTGACAAAAATATGAGCCCTAATAGAGCTATTTACGCTTCGTAGTTCCCGAGACATAGCATTTTAAAAAGAATTTCATAAACAATGTAATGTAAAATCAGTAGTTAGTGAATTTATTTTGAGAAATCTATATCCCTAAAATCATTCAACGTAACTACCTAACTACCAAACCTAAAAACTAAAACCATTTAATTAGCACACAAATTAAAGCTGATTAAATGTACTAAAGTAAATAGCGTACTTTCTAACCTTTATCTTCTTATTATTATTTATTAGTTATTTTCACCATATCTAATTACTGATTATTACTCTTGAATTATATAACTTTATCTACTTCAATTTTGTTGTTCAACTGACATATTTAATTAATCACATATATATTTGTCTTTATATTACTCCAATTTTTAAATAATTTCCATTTTTGTACATGTATTTATTTAGTTGATTTTCATATTTGTTATTTTCTTCTTTTATTTAAGATAAGTTTAATGCTCTAAAATAAGTATTGCAAAAATACTATAAGTTGAATGATATTTCAATACTCAAAAAGTATAAACAACTTTGTTAAATTGATACTGAAAACTATCCAATAGTGGTTTTGGGAGCCGATTTTAAAATTTAATATAAGGCATTATATATGGAATAGAATTTTATAAAGTCGTTTTACTTTAATATACAAAAATCAGCATTTTTGTTTTAATAATTACGTCTATTGGAGCCCTATCAATGGGTGGGTGGATTCGCGACATATTTGTATCATGTCATTCTATGATCCAAGGGCAATCCCTTTAGCAGCAAATTTACTTGTTATATATATTTTTATGCAGTTGTAAATAACAATAAATAAATTATTAAAAAAATAATTACATCCTATGAGTAGCATTTAAAAACATAAAACCTATAATCTCTAATGAATAAATACAAAATGTGAGAAAAAACAATAATTCATTGTTAAAACTCATAAATTTCACAATCTAACCCCATTCCATTCACCTCGATAACAATGAATGAGTAGAGTGCACCACGGCGTCAATTATAAAGATGAATAATATATTTGAGTTTACGTTAAACATACGCCATATTGATGGAAATCACAATGCCGAAGATTATGAATGAACCAATCAATCAAAATGCTTAATAATGTAAGAGGAAATCCACTAATATACAATTCGTATCATGTATTACATATCAGAAGCATGTAAAAAAAAATTTTAATTACTTCTAAAATTCTTTTAGATAACAATTTGTAGGAACATGGTCAATTTCTTAACATATTTTCCACTTACTAACATATTCTCTAATATAAAAATAGTCTTTTATGTCTAAAAACAGATATTTCTTTACTAATCAGGATGAAAATACGATTTATATTTTATAACATTTTAAATCAACTAAATAAATACATATATTAATTGAAAATTATTTAAAGTTGAAGAAATATAAAAAATATAAAGAAAAATGTATATGTGATTAATTAAATAATTAAATAGAATAACATAATTATACCTTTTAATTTTCTTATTCAAATATATTAATTTTTTATATTATTATAAACAACTTCAATATTCTTATTTTACACTGTAGATTTTCTTTAATACTACTTATGCAACTATATTATCTGTTATCTGATTAAATTTCTTATTATTCTGTAATTCTATTTAATCATTATGGTTTTTTTTTTCTTAGCCCTAATAAATTCCTGAAATTCTGGCCGAAACGTTGGTACTATTAGATAAGTTTTTACTTATTTTTCACTGACCGCATCCCCCGATTTATCCAATGACCCATCACGAGTAATATACAGTATGCATTAAAAAACGTTGTAAAGTATTACTAATACGACTATTTTATTTCACATGAGTAGTTCATTTGACACTTCATGAAATAATAATAAAGGCCTAACGAACCCGAAGGTTAGATGCCGATACCACCAAACTCTCTCTGCATACATCCTTCCAGTGATGCTCCTCCAAACCTAACTCCACTAAATCAGATTTAACGCAATCCTCCCATCTACGTTTCGGTCTACCCCTCGGACGTTTACCCGTCGGTTCAGTGTTTATTAACATTTTAGGGATCCGCTCGTTACTTAGCCCTACAACCTTACACGCCCATCTTATACGCCGCAATGGTATAACTTGAATTATATTTACCGGGTGTAGATCCCTTAATTCAGCGTTGTGTAATCTTCTAAATTCTCCCGTTAATTCATCCTTCTTCGGTCTGAATATTTTGCGTAATACTTTATTTTCGAAAACCTTAAGGCGCTGTTCATCCCTTAGTGTAAGAGGCCACGTCTCACATCCATAAAGAACAGTGGGAAGGATAATACTTTTTTTTCTATTAAAACTACATTCTAAAAATACTGAATAAAAATTTTAAAAAACAAAATTCCATTAATACTAAAATTTATTATTAACAACAATGAGAAATGGTAATTTTTTCAAAGGAAAGTGCTTAAAAATTCGATACTAAGCCCAAAAACAATAAAAATAAATTTTCGAATTTTTTTATTTAATTTTTAATTAATTTCTGTAAATATAAATATTCGAGGCAAAAAAAAAAAAAAAAAATGGATGTTCAGTTGTATACAATATCATTCTATTTCCCATATCTTGTAAGTTAAAGTAAAAAAACAAAAACAGAAATAACCTTTTTCATATTCCATAATAACCTTGTCCATATTCATCCTTATGGACATGATTTCATTTCTCCATACATAAACACTTAATTGAGTTGTTAGTGAAGTTGGCGTCTATGAATGTCTAAACTTGGTGCCTTCCACACCCAAACGAAACTCAAGACTCTTCTGACACCTTGATTTACTTTCTGTATGTTAATGTACAAAACAGCATGGAAAAAATTTACTTTCAAAAAGGCCTACGGAAATACCACAAGCTACTATACCAAGTTTCAATATTCGAAGACGTTAATTTTAATATTAACTCACCGATTGGTTGAAGTAGTCATTCGTACATTCGTACCTACATAGAAGTAAAAAAGAGCTATTACAGAAGCGAGATTATTAAAAACTAACTTTTTATTATTTTAAATGTTTCAAGCTATCCTCACCACGTACGCCGATGACATATGTACGCTAGGTTAATAATAACCCTTTAATTACATCCCAAACTCTCCAATTCCATATCACAACCCTCGAAGAATGGTGTCAAAATTGGATGATTAAACTAATTCCCAACAAATCCCATCAAATCACCTTTAGCCTTCCTCGTAAACCTATCGACTCCCGTACAGTATCCTTTAATAATATTCCTCTTACCCCTATCCAACAGATCCACTACCTTGGACTACATCTAACAAACGACTAGCTTGGAATCCAAATACAAGACTAAAAATACAAAAACTACAAGTTGATAACTGCTATTAAAACACTAAAAAAAACGGAATTTTTGGGGCTCCACTAAACCTTTAAATTACTCTCGTATTCAATCCTCCTACAATCCAAATCCTTCGTAAAATCCTCAATGCTCCTTACTTTACTACCAATGGGTAGTTTCTCTAAATGTCTGTACCATGACATTGTAATCTGACATAACATTTATTAGGTGTATTTTTATATAAATACAGTTTTATATGTAAATATAGTCAATAAAAAAGTTGTTTATATTATTGGGGAAATTTATATTTTATCTCATATTAAAATGTACTTAAAACCCTTTAATTCCATTAAGTTTCCATGTAAAAATCCTTGATGATCCTTATTACGTTACAAATAAACTCATTCACAAAGACCTTAACATACCATTCGTTGCATATTTGACCCAGAACAGATATGCGTCTTTTCATTCCAAACTCCTTACCCATCCTAACCCATTAGTTCTGAAGCTCTCATCTTTAACAATCCCTGATAATTCTCTGAGGCGTCTGAAAAGAAGATGGCCACGGGACTTTCTAATTTTAATTAATGCTTGAAGTACCACCAATAGGTGGTTCCTTCCCAAGATTTTGAAGTGTTGATGAAACATTCCACATATTTACTTACTGTATTTATTATTTTGTACAGTTGTAAATTACATTAAATAAATAAAAGGTTCTATGTAAATATTTTTTATTAAATTTTCTTTTCGGTTCTAACTAAGCTGAATCTAAATTACAAAAAAATATGAATTTTCCATAAATAAAAAAATTTTAACATGGGTGTGATCTGTAGCTGACAATAGGCACTGACACACAATATTGAATTGTGGATAATAGCTATAGTTTACAATACGTTTTCTAAAAATAAATGCATTAGGTAACAGTGCTTATTCCATTGAAATAAAGTGTGAATTTAATTAGTAGTTAGAAAAAAAAACATTCATTTGGTCCAAACACTTTTTATTAATTAAAATTAACTTAATTATTTTTTAAATCAGATACAAAAAATTTGAACCAGCTGATTACGCTGAAATTTTAAGCAAAGTTAATTTCTTATCATAATTTTTTTTCTTGTTTTTTGGTAAGATTAATAATATGTAATTAAAATTGATAGGTTTTTCATATATTTTTATGTTAATAAGTTAAATAATAATATGGATGAATAAATAAAATGGAATAAAATTGAAAACATAATTGAAAATTTGCAATGCCATTGCAAATGGCTAGAAAAGTTGGTGTGTTAAAAAAGTGTTGAGACCAAATGGATTTCTTTTTTTGTAACTACTAAACAAATTTGTCTCAAACAAAAATTTTTATTATATATTTGTGAATTTAATGTTCCTACTTCACCTTTTGCGTTCCGTAATAAGAGTAAAACAACCGTAAATCGTACATGTCAATTAAACCTCAGAACGCCTTCAACTGTGAAACCCAAAATTGTATTTATTTTATGATCAATAACTAGTTTAAACGAAGCTATTTAATTACTCTAATTTAGTAATCCTAGACTAATTATATACCTAGGTGTAGTTGAAGAGCTAAAGATATTAAATTATGTTCCTACATTCTCAAAGTTATATCATACATAGGTAAATATAGGTGACAACAGGCGCTGAAGGGTTATGATATATTAATAAAACATTAAAGTAGAAAGAACTTAAAATGTAATAAAATATTTTTCAGCATCTCATAGGATCTTACAGAATAATTTGAGTATTTAGACTTGATTTATTTGAAGTCGGATTTTTCTCCCTCACTAGTTAACAGAAAGTTTCAGGAATAAAATGCAAAAGATAATTCTTTTTGAATGAAAAGATTATATTCAGCCGTAATTTAAGGGATTTCATTTCCTTCACAAAGTTTAATAACCTGTAATAAACTATTAACATCTTCCGACTACACTTTACCGGCAGTTTATCATAGATCGTCAGGTACCCGTGTTAGCAGCAAGGATTAAATAACGAAATTAATTACGGACACGCAACACCTAAAATGATTTTATTTATGCGTCCATACCAACCTGATTTATAGCAGGCATGAATCTAGACTAATTATCTAAATAAAAGTACTCGAGCGTTGATTGCCTATGTATTCTTGGATAAGTAGAAGCATGTAACAAATTTTCTTGCGATCACTGATTTCATAACGTTTCTATTATTGTTGCGGTATGAGAAATGTAACAGTTCTCTCTTGTTTTATGTTGCTATTATGTCATTTTAGTTGGCTAATTGTCTAAGCATTTATTAAAAATGGATGGACAACACTAAAGTTCCTACTCTCCAACTTCCTAGATGAACGTTCCCTTGTCAACTCTTTCCAATCCGGCTTTCGATCTGGCTATTCGACGCAATCCGCTCTCCTTAAAGTAACCCATGACCTCCAAAACTCAATTGAACACCAAAACCTTACTATCCTCATCCTGCTAGACTTTTCCAAAACGTTTGACACTGTTGACCATAAAATCCTCTTTACTAAATTGCGTAATCTTCCTCTATCCAACAGTGCCCTTTCAAATCCTTTCTTTCAGATCGGTCTCAGTATGTAGTCGTCCCAGGTCAACCTCCATCTAAGACTCTCCCCCTTTCCTGTGGTGTTCCTCAAGGCTCCCCTCTTTCTCCTACTCTGTTTGCTATTTACATTAATGACCTATCCCTCCAGATCCATCACTCCCAATACTACATCTATGCAGACGAGTTCCAAATAGACCTGTCCTTCCCGCCTTCTGATCTATTACCAGCCGCAGAGAAAGTTCAAGAAGATTTGAATGGGATTTGTGAATGGGCGAGAGCTAACAAGTTGAAGCTAAATGCGGAGAAGACGAAGGCAATCTTAATAGGCTCCAATCATCTCCTTAAAACTGTTCCTAAGATTCCAACTCTGTTCCTACATGATAGTCCCATCAAATTTTACTCCACCATCAAAAACCAGGGAATAACCTTTGATCAAACACTTTTGTATAAAAATCATATATCCAATATCTCCCGCCGTAGCTTTTCAACTTTAAAACGTTTTAGCTTTAATGTGAGTGCTAATAGACATCTGTACGTTCATTGTTGTGTGAGATATAGATTTCTCAAAATAAATTCACTAACTTCTAATTTTTCAGTGCATATTTTTACGAAATGTTGCTTTTTTAAAAGCTATATTTCAGGAACTATTGAACGTGAATAGCTCTATTATGGATCAAATTTTAGAAAATTTACTCTACTTTAAATGATATTCTCTTATGTTTTCTAGTATTGTTGGTAGTTTTAAACATGTAGAGCTTCAATTGAAATTTTTTTTTTAAGGTTTTTTAAACAGCCACCATTTTGTATTCCCCCTACCTATACTTGGCAGACTTATCAATTTTGACTAGTGATTGTACAAATTTTTCATTAGAATAATCTAAAAGTGTCAACTAGTTCACACACAGACAATATCCCGGGACTTAGTTATTTAGACTCAGAGGACTTCAAAACGTATTTTTTCCGTTGAAAACTCAAATTCAAAATATTTCAGGACCGTAATACTTACCCCTACTATATATTCCATGTATAGGCAACTGAATGTAATATCATTTCACTAAATCTATGTAGTCTTTTTTTGTTTATTTATTTTTTTCGGCCCACGACTCTCATTGAAGTCCTATACTGCCTAACCATGGCGGGGGTCAAGTTTTTCATTTTGTGGGACTGCCACTTAATGAAAAAACTCAACGCCCCAGGTCGGATTCGAACCGGCGTCGCCCTCAGATCTCACATTGATAGACCTGCGCCTATCCACCTGAGACCCGATAGTCTTATTTCCTCGGAAAACTGATTCGTTATCTTTTAATTGATAATTTAGAACTAATGAGAAAAATGAGATGTAGTTGAGTTGTTTTTCCCTTAGATTACATATTAAGCCTCATCCCGCTTATTGACTATCCACTCAATCTGATGAACAGTTTTACCAAGCGGATATTAGAAATCCTCATCGAAATCACCTGTCTACGTAAGTGAAAGACGTGATTGCCTATGTATGCTAGAATAAGTATGAGCATTTATCAAGTTTTCTTATCTTCACTGACTTGAAAACGTCTTTACTGTCTAGTGGAAGAATTTAACTGCCCTCTAATGTGTTCTTCTTTTTGTTAGTTCATATCATTAGGACGATTTCCAAGCTTTTGTTTCATTTTACCTTTATTCCACGCTTCAATAGTTGTTAAAAACAGGAGAGAATTTTACCTTTCGTTAACCATTTGAGCCAATAAACTCTTCTTATTTCGAATTCGTATTAAGTATCCAATAAATTTTTTTGTTTAAATACAAACCCATTGGTACTTGTTAACTTCGATAATCAATTTCATTAAAAAAGGATCCATGCAATTTTAATATACTTTATAAACTGATGTCCCCATCTATTTCAGGCTGTTAATATACCTGTGAAGGTAGGTTAAATAATATTGCTACATATTGGATAAGTTTATTGTAGTGAAACAATATAGTTTTCAAATAATAGAATTTATATTTAAACGTAATAGTGACGTATATACGGGGGGGGGTTGACTTTTATTTCATATTGGTCCTACGGAATGAAAACTTAACCTCCCTTCAATTACCTGTAGATAACCCCCACTTACATGGTTTCACCCTATTCTAACACTATGGTGAGGGGGTCAAGTTTTCATTTCGCGGGACCGCCACAGAAATAAAATTCGAACCCCCAGCAACTGCAGTTTCCAGGTTGCTACACCTATTAGTACAAGAGCCGAGAAGAAAAAAAGCTGTTATCTCACCCTTATTTTTGATTACTTTAATGAAAACTAGGTATTACTACTAGTCAAAATTGATGAGTCTGCCAAGTATAGGTAGGGGGAATACCAAATGGTGATCTTAAAAACCACCAACTACAATAGAAAATCTAAGAGAACATTATTTAAAGAAGAGTAAATTTGCTGAAATATTAGCCCTAAGAGAGCTATTTACGTCCTATAGTTCTCGGGATATAGCTTTTTAAAAAGCAAAATTTCTTAAAAATATACTGAAAGATTAGTAGTTAGTTAATTTATTTTGAGAAATCTATATCTCAGGAACTATTTGACGTACAGATATCTATTAGCACTCAAATTAAAACTAGTTAATTGGACTATACAGACGTTTATGACTTTTACCTTCGTAGGAATTGTCGTTTTCATGATATTTGCTAACATGAATTGATTTATAGTTGTTCGGACAATAAGTTTAATTTACGAAAAACTTCATGTCTATCTTTGTAGGAGTAGTAGTTTTTATGATATTTGACACAATAAACTCACAAAATGTTAATTTCTAGTTGATGGATTTTGGAAAAAATATATCTCTAGATCCATAAGACGCACATATGTCTGCCAACTCTCAAAGTAAAGGAAATTGAATTTACTATGTAGTAAGTAGTTTATGACACTTATCTTCGTAGGGGTAGTAGTTTTTATGATATCCGCATATGAATATAAATTTGGCAAATGAAAATTTGTCCGAGCAACTATAAATCGATATATTTTAGCAAATTTCAGGAGAACTACTACTCCTACGAAAATAAACGTCATAAACTAATTTATAGCTCATTAAACTAGCTTTAATTTGAGTACTAATAGACATCTGTACGTCAAATGGTTTTTGAGATATTAATTTTTCAAAATAAAATCACTAACTACTGATCTTTCAGTATGTCCCATACAACATTTTTATGAAATGTTGCTTTTTAAAAAGCTATATCTCGAAAACTATTTAGCGTAAATAATTCTATTAGGGCTAATATTTTAGCAAATTTACTCTTCTTTAAATTACGTTCTCTTATGTTTTCTTGTGTTGTTTCTACTTTTTAAGATATAGAGCTCCGAATGAAAGATTAGTTTTGTTTATCGCTTTGAAACAGGCGCCATTTTTTATTCCCCCTACCTATACCTGATAGACTCATCAATTTTGACTAGTAATTATACGTAGTTTTCATTAAAGTAATCAAAAATTGGGGTGAGATAACTGCCTTGATAACCCCAACCATCCGTACGTCTGAAATAACCACGTAGGGGGTTATAAAAAAATACCTTATGTATTATTCGAACTATTGATGCAAAGTATGATATTTCTATTTGATGAGTTGTGTTAGTATTTATATTGCCAACGACATGAAAAAGTCACTAAAAATTTATTTTTTAATACCAACATAAATTCAGTGACCATTCTGAAACTTGCTCTGTTCACCAATAAAAGCCTCGCACTAAGGATTTTTACCTACTTTTGTAGTGTAACGTTACGCCTAGAGTTGGGTAACATCAGTGTTTCACCAATCTTTAGCTAACAGCAATGTTTTCCGCCGTTTTTTTTTTTCTCGCGTCAGAGATTCGAAATGACAGTGATTTGAATGAATTATGAAAGCTGCCCATACCTGTCCAATAGCCAATTCGTTGATAGAATAAGAAAAATAAATAAATTTAGAAAAAACAAAAAATTATAATTACACATACACATATGCATGGAATGGCAGAAATGCCTCCTTTGGCGTAGTAAAAAAAACAAAAACAAAAAAAAAACATATGCATGAAATATATAATGGGAATATATACTTCCAAATCGGGAAAAATTTTGAATTTGAGTTTTCTACAAAAATACATGTTTTACTTTCCTCAAGTCCAAATAATGATGTCTCCCAAAATGGTCTGTGTCTGGGTATATGAGAAGAGTTACGGATGTTATGGCAACTGGTTCGTTAAAACTGACAAGTTTTAACCAGTTACACTTTATATCATTGAATATAAACATTTTGATTATTTTCTACAACAATGGTTCTCATATAATATATATTATATATTATATATACATATATATCGTCACATAAATATACAATGAAGTGGACTTTGACATCTTATTGGTCTTATTCTCATTTCAAGATTCTTTAAAAAAAAAATTCTCTAAAGTTTAATTTTTTTATTTTTATCAACCATCTCTCATTGTTATTAGTAATGAAAAATGCATAAATATTGGCTCTAAAAGAATTTTATGATTAACTAAATGAGAAAATTAGTAGGTGTCTCCATGGTTGTTGTTATAAAACTAGTCATACCATTTTGACTGCTGTCATAACAACCCTGGAAAAATGGAAGCATGGTAATTGTAGTATCTTGAAGACGCTACCGCTTTAAAACGAGTAAGAATTAATTTTATCTCAAATTATGGTTGTACATAACATTTTCATTGCGTGCATTTTTCCCTTCGTTTTCTCGAACGAATTTTACCCTTTCGAGAGTGGTGAATACACTGACAGATATAATCTCTGGAAATTGAGTATAGTCAAATAAGAACTCTCTGGAAATTAAAATCTGCTTTGAATGATTGAGGCTACTGTGATAGAAGAGAAGTGGGGGAGGTTTACACCTACAAGTATTTGCTGTTTACATACCAGACAGTTGAGAAGTGGCAGTGTTCTGCTATAACATCATGTTTCCCCTCACTATAAACTGAGAGCTGCGATAAACAGAGAGGAATGCGTATTGAAGTTATTTCAGAGCCTAATTTCCCTTTCATTATTACCTTATTAATCATTGGTAATAAACATAACGAAGTATTATTGCTTCAATTAAGTGACCTAAATCTATTTAATAGATATTTTTATATAGTAAAATTAAAAAAAAAAATCATCTTTCTTTATACACCTCTCTTCTTCTTTACTATTTTCTTATTCTTTCTTCCTTACCCACGTTATTAAGTTATTATCACCACATCGTATTATTGTCATATTTACTAATTACTCCTTTTGGCCAATAGACCTTTATATTTTATTTCTTTCATTGAAGTATTTTACTTGCATACTTCATTAATTATATAAATGGCCATTCTCAGCGGTTCCAAGCGCCTACTTTATTCCCTCCCTAGCTATCCATTACTTTTCGTTAGTAACCAACCGACCCACTTCTACCATACTAAAAAACCTTGGAGTCACATTCGAGCAACACCTTCCCTAAATTAACCATATTTCCCTGAACAGCAAATCCTTAACCATACTTAAACAATTCCTACGATTCTGTGATTCCATCCCTTATAATACCAGTCAGCAGCTAGTATCCTCTCTCGTTTGCCTCCACTTCGACTACGGTTCCTTGGTCTACTAAGAGATGAGACTAAAGAGACTTACGAATTGCTTCGTTAGATTTATCTTCGGTTCCCTGGCGCTCTCATGTCTTCCGTTGGTATACCGAGTTGAAGTGGCTCTATTTAACGTTCCGAAGGCAATAACTCCTTGGTGTTTTCCTCTTCCAAGTCTTTAGATTTAAAAACCTGTCCATATCCTTGATTTCCTCACTCTACAAGCATAAATGTATTCATGAAACACCAGGTCCCAACCGATCGATTTATAAACACTCACCCATAGAATTACCTTCTTTAGCAAATCCTTCGTTATACGTGCAAACTCCTTCTAGAATTCTCTTCCTATCCTCACTCGCCAATCCTCATCCATTCTTCCTTTAAACAACACCTATTCCTTCACCTACTACATAACCAAACTTCCACATCATTAATATAATATAATAATATTATTATTATATTATATAATATTAATATAATAACTTTTATTTATTTAATTTTATTTATTTAATCCTGTTATTTTACTAACATGTACGTTTTTTCCCCACTTTTCTCATATCTTTTAATTTTAAATGTTTTCATTTTGTACAAATATTTACTAACTAGATTTTATTATGTATTTTATTTATTGTTCTTTCCCCTTTGTTAATTTTATTATTAATTTTTCTCATCTAGCATTCATCTTCTTATAATACTTAGGTATGGTCTAAGGTATGATCAACACTATTTGTATATCTATATCGGCAGTTATTTTTTAATTTCCTAAGCATTTTATAATTCCTTTTATTCATCTTGTTTTTTGTTCTTAACTCCGATGAAGGCTTGGAATTCTATGCGAAACGTTGGTATTAATGAATAAGTTTTTACACATTATATATAAATATATTCACGGTCAATTATTAACCCTACATGTTAAAATTTCTTTTTTTAAGGATCTGATTTACATCACTGAAAGAATAATCTGTAAGAACAGAATTTTCTGGTTACATCTTGAGTATTTGAATATCTAGGGAATTTGTAAAACTTTAGGGCACGAGGAACATGGTATCGATACTTTAAATTATGTATTTTTTAAGTACAGTTATTAAGCTCTAACTGTCGGGGAGGGAAGTTTTAAAAAAGAAGGACCAGTATCTTTTGATGGGATCATACTGGAATTACAAAGCGATTTGAATCGATATCAATTATCTCGTTAAACAATGGCGTGAACATAAAGGATTAGGCTGCGCGTGTAGAAATGAATATTAAGGGTCGTTTAAAAATACAAAAATAGCATAACTGCAATACAATTCGTTCGTTGATCTCAACTATGTTATCAATACTTATTACCCAAAACCTTTCATTTATATTTACCCGAAACAGAAATATGATGCAGCAAATATTTTTTTTTTTATTATTATTTATTTGTTGATATTTACAACTGTATAAAAAAATACAACCAGTAAATTTGATCATAATGACATAATGATATGATACAGGATGTAGAGAAACTACCCAGTAGTAGAACTCTAAAAACAGTTTACA
>NW_027113955.1:807719-822948 GCF_000696795.3 Halyomorpha halys
AAATTACCAAAAATGCAATAATGCAAGAAGTGGGAAATAAAACGTACGAATAGGTAATTAAATGCGATAGTAAAATAAAAAGATTAAGGAAATAAAAATTTTTTTTTTATTGATATAAAATACAACATGTAAATTTGATCATAATGACATAATGATATGATACAGGATGTAGAGAAACTACCCAGTAGTAGAACTCTAAAAACAGTTTACAATATAAGCTCACGAGGCCATCTTCTTTTCAGACACCTCAAGCGCTTTTCAGCGCCAGGATTGCCAGGAATGGAAGAGGAAGCAAGACAGCAAATATTAAAAACTTTGCTATATTTTTTTCCTTTTTTTATACCCAAAACTAACAACTTATCTTTGATTTCAAATATAAAATTTATAAACAGTGTTTCCTTATCTTTTTTATTTATATACGTTTTATTACTCTATTCCTGGTCATTTCTAATAAGAGGGAGAGTTATCTATAGGTTACCACCCTTTTCTAACCATGGTGGAGGGTCAAGTTTTCATGAATTGGGATTGCCAAGAAATAAACGTTGACCCTCCAGGCCGGATTCGAACCGGCACCGTTCCATTCACAAGTTAAAAGCGACGCCTCAACTTTCTCGGCTGCTGACTGCCCAGTGTTTCGTTATCAATCATCACTCACATATAATTTAATTTTTAATTAAAATTACCACTGTTTCCTTGATCACAAAGCGAACTGTGTTGTAAAATCCGTGCGTGCGGGTGTATGGTTATAATAATTTATTTGTTGTTCGAACAACACCAATCGCTAGTTCGAATATGATAATTGGAAACTCTCCTGGTGCACACATAACATCTAAATAGCATCTAGGCAAATTGACACTTCCAAAAAGAAATTTTAGTGGTTGATCATGTTTTTTGATCTTTATAATGGAATACATAGTTATTCTTCTATGTTAAGGATTAATGATAAAGTTAATTAATTATATAATAACTATAATTAATAAATTAATCCTCTATGATTAAGGATCATACTCAATTATTTTTTATCGGTATGTATATCTACATAGTTGTATTCCTGCTCTGCTCTGATGCTCAGATATTAGTATTTCAATTGCAGCATAACCACATCATTATGAATCCCAAAATGCAGTAATTTCAAGCGATGTTCCATCCGACTTCAAAGCCCTTAAATCAAGAAGGGAAACAAGTAATGACGTACTACATGAAGAAGTGCCTAAAGTTGATCTCCGTTGCTAAATCTTTGTAGTACTATGAATTCCTGCCCATTGTGACTTATCAGGAAATGAAAAGTCAGACATTCCTCCACAATCAAGAATCCTCCAGCCTCAGTTTGACGCACCCCTTGCACTGCAGGAAGTCAAGACCACGGATAAGGCGGTCGTAAATTGTAATGGTGCTGTATAATATCCAAAATACAAGCGAGCTGACGCAATGTTATGAATAAGCCAAGCAAGAACAAGCCATCATCTTTAGACTCAGAACTTGATATTGGGCTCCCTCATGGACGAAATATAATTTTCATCAAATTTGTATCTTTGACTACAATTAATTCTAATAAATAAAAAAATGACATTAAATGGTATTTCTTATGAATTTACGATTTAAAAAATACTTAAGGCTCCTAATATTGCGATATTATTATATGGGATGAATATTCACTTGGGAATCTTTCGCAAGTATAGTTAAATTAGAATAAAATATTGAGAAGCGGACCTGTTAAAGGAACATTTATCTATTTTGTATTTTCATTTTAGAAAGTTGATTAAATTAATTTTTGTAATTATCGAGGTGAAGAAAACTTCCTATTATAATATAAACTATTTTATATTTTGTGCATCCTTGGTCCCATCCTCTATACCGTCTATACAGCTGACATTTCAACCAATCCTAACACTATCCTCACCACGTATGTCGATGATATATGTATGGTACCAGTTAATAATAAACTTTTAATTACATCCCAAACTCTCCAATCCCATATTACAGCCCTCGAAGATTGGTGTCTTAATTGGAGAATTAAGATAAATTCCAACAAATCCCATCAAATCACCTTTACCCTTCGTCGTATATCTACTGACTGCCCTACAGTTTCATTTAATGATACTCTTACCCCTGTCGAACAGATCCGCTACCTTTGACTACATTTGGACAAACGATTAACCTGGAATCCTCACACCAGACTGAAAAGACAGGAAACTGCACGTCGATTTCGACTATTACAGCACTTACTAGACAAACGGTCTAAACCTCCAACACATTACAAAAGACTGATCTACATGACTGTAATAAGGCCAATCTGGACATATGGAGTTGAGCTTTGGGGCTCCACTAAACCTTCGAATTCCTCTCGTATTCAATTCTTACAATTACTTTGTCACAAATAAAATCATACATAAAGACCTTAATGTTCTCTATGTAACCGATCTAGCCCGAACCAGATATCACTCCTTCCATTATAAACTCTCTAACCACTCAAACCCCCTAGTTTCTAATCTTGCACCCTCTTCCATTCCTGACAATCCTCCGAGGCGCCTGAAAAGAAGATGGCCACGAGACCAGCTAATGTAAAATGACATTAGAGTGCTACCAATGTTTCTCTACACGCCTGTAAGACTCCAATTTAACTTAGATCAGATTTACTAAATGTATTATAATGTACAGTTGTAAATAGCAATAAATAAATATTAAATAAAAAATATATATATATTTTGTGCTTGTGCAACGTTTCAGGATATTATCCCATATTCATGAACTATTGTATCTTAAAATTAACGATTAAGTTATTCTTATCCACAATTTTTATCTATATGTTATATGTATATAATTAAAATTCTTGTAATGATATTTACCTCATATTTGTTATTTTTATATTTTATGAAATCTTGTCATCTATACCCACATAGTCTAACAATTTTTTATATAACTACATTATTTAAATTAATGTCTTTCTCTAGTGATGATAATTTATCTCTGTAGCACAACTAATGCTCTTTATTAGACATTAGATCTTTGGACATACCAATATACCTAATATTCTTTTTTTTATCTCCTTATTGATATGTCTAGTTTTAATCCATTTTGCAATCAAGTTAAAAATTACTATTTTTTACGATTGGACAATTTTATTTCTGAATATTTTCCCTGATATTTTATATTTATATAACCAGCCTATTTAATATATTAGCATAATTTGTATTTAAATGTGTTTAAATATAAAATACAGAATAGTTTATATTGTAATTGGAAGTTTTCTTATCCTCAACAATTAAAAAAAAACAACACAATTATCCAGTTTATTAGAAGACTCCAATTGGAGAGCTCTTAGCAACTATGCACGACGGGCTACACTAGAAAGAGCTCAGTTAGGATCAATGCCTCATAAAAGTTTAATATTATTGTTATTATTCTTTTAACATAAATAACATTTTTTACCCGTTTTAAATTAGTGACTAGTTGATTTTTCATAGGATATAACTTTTTTTTTATTTGTGTGTTGTAGTTAAAATTGCACACAGACTTCGTCAGGCCAATATTTTTCCATTTTCTATGTGTTCTTAATTATTTGAATAGACCAATTTTTTAAATTTTTTATAAATAAAACATTTCATCCATTCATTCACTCCAGTCCTATTTAGTAAGAATGCAGCGTCTTGAAAAAAGTAATTTGCTTAATCTTTACTTTAAGTATGTTTAGCCCTACCAACTGATTTACGTAATATAAATTTAGTAAATTGTTATTTTTTAATAAAAGTCCAGAATCATTTGCGTTATATTTAATAACAAAATGTCAGTTACTGTGTTTTTTACACTGACCGTAATTCAACTTGGCAGTAGCTTAAAATCGGACAGTGTTTTCTAGAATGAAATGGATCATTAACCTGTTAAGTTCAAATAAAGCATATTTATGAAAACGGAACTCAACTTAGTATGAATTTGTTAGTGTGTAAAAGATTGGTAAAAATAGGACGTTTTTTAAATGTTCACTTTACAAGATTGTCATAAACGTTATGTAAAAATGTAATAACTAGTTATTATTTTTTTAATATCATTAAAAAAATTAGGATTAAGTAAATAAAAACTAAAATTTTCATCAGTTTTAATTTTTAGCGAGGGCAGAGAAGTATTATTTTGAGAGAACTCGGGTCAAATATTGTGTTTTTCTCAATGTAGGTTGAATACAGGTTTCATGAATAGAACTTACAAAGCTTACCAAACAATTTATATTGATCAGAATCAATGTCATCTTCTTCTTGTTCAGATGTTCTTTGTGATACTGCCCCCTCTCCCCCCCCCTAGCTTAACTCCTCTCATCTATATATTAAAAGGAATAAAAAATGAGCTGGCGAATACCACTGCATTGAGATTGATCAATCAGTTTATCACTAATGCTGGTAAAGTGTGATATCTTCGAACCCCAAGTTGTTAAGAAAATAAATTATCTCATCTGGCAGGTTTCATATTTTACAGTCTCGTCTCCCCCCCCCCCCCACTTGGTTACAGATGGCGCTGATCGGAATCAAGATTTGGATTAAGAATAAATCAGGAAAATATACAAATATGCTCACATATATTAATGATGAAAATAATTATAAGTAAATCCGATTCATTCATATCATATCATATATACCAGATATTAAAAACTTGGTCTTACTAAAATTTATCTAAATAGATTTCATTGAATTAATGATAATGCTTGTTGTTTGTTAAGGCTTTAGGGCGTAAACCCAATGGTCATCAGCGCTCATATTTCCATACGTTATTTCCCTGGATGTTTGAATTTATACCACTGATATTTCAATTTTTTCGATTATTAATATTTTTTTTTTTTTACTATGTTTTTATTTATTTTTTATATTCCAATCCCAAGATTCTGAACTCTTTAATTAATTTGAGATAGTTAATTATTTTAATGTGATATTCAAATGTGTCAAGATTTAGGGTTTAAATCTTGTTCATCTCGTTACAATTCAAAATCCTGCGTAAAATCCTTGATGCTCCTTATTACGTCACAAATAAACTCATTCACAAAGACCTTAACATCCCATCCGTTGCAGATTTGACCCAAAACAGACATGCGTCTTTTCATTCCAAACTCCTTAACCATCCTAACCCATTAATTCTTAATCTTTCATCCTTAACAATCCCTGATAATCCTCCGAGGCGTCTGAAAAGAAGATGGCCACGGGACCTTCTAATTTAAATTAATGGGTGGTTCCTTCCCAAGATTTTCAAGTGTATATGAAACATACTACATATTTACCTATTGTATTATTTTGTACAGTTGTAAATTACATTAAATAAATAATTTAAAAAAAAAAATCTTGTATAATAGATTACTTTTTCTATTGACACACCTGGTCCCACTCCTAATCTACTTAAATCTGTGGTAAAGAAATGGCATTCCAGAAAGATGTGGCTGACTATAAGTGTACTATTACACTTTAGAGATTTGACGGTGGTTGCTCATTGATCAGATATGAATGAGTTATACTTGCATGTCCTATTCTCAATCTAACTATTGCGACCATCCATTTTCATTTTTCAATGGAAGACTTATTTCTTAATAATATTCGGAGAGTCAGAATTGCCGCACCCCGACCCGGAGGAATAAGATCTTTCTTGGCTGCAACTTCCGCTAGCATGTTTCGAGCGATCTCCACAAGACTGATAATGTTTGTTTGTTGAGCAATTATATCATTTATGATCCCCCATTACATGCCTAATGTATCGCAGTGCTAAATTAAAAAAATATCTTGCAGTGACGTTTTGTAACTTTCACGCACTATAAAATATTTTAGGGTTTATCCTGGTGAAAATAACGACTCAATTTTCTTCCTGTGAACAATACAGTTTGACAAAGGATACAGGGTTGCATGAATGCGATCTGAAGAGATAAGACGATCTCGGATTTTTTCGATTCGAACTATTGCCTATTTTTTTTTTCTCCTTTAATTATATATATTTATATAATTATTAATTATTTTGTGTTTATCTATTGTTCACTATTCTTAACAATGAGAGCTGGTTACTTATTTCGAATAAGCAAAATTAAAGGCAATTTAGTGGAAGATTTTTTAAATATTCGTTATTTAAGACCTGTTATACCATTTCAATGAGGATAAAACTTACCTGGTAGTAAGTACCACTCAATTGTACATTGATTTCATGAGTATAATAAAATTCGTTCGAACCTTTTTTTTTCACAAAAAAAAATTAAAATCTATTCTCTTCTGGTTTGACAATTTTTAACGAAGAAGATGCTGTAGCATCCTAGGCTTACAGTTTTCATCTTCAGCATCCTTCACATACAGTTTTGCGATACTTGGTTATTTGGACTTAAGGGACTTTAAAGTTGCATATTCTCCGAAAACTTGATTTTGAAATTTTCTATACTTTCACTTACTATGTAGTCCACATACCGGTTACTGGAAGTAAATAAAATTAACGTTATTTGATACCAAATACATTTTTAAATAATTCATTTAGTGAATCCTTTATATTCAACTAATAAATCGTCACTTACGATACCTTGCTTTGTGATAAGCAAGGCCGAAAACTTCGTTATTTAAAAATAATAATAATAAAAATTTACATTCCATAGAAATCATAAAAGAATTTTGGAAGACAGAAAATAGAATAAATAGATATCCTGCAAAACGAAAGTTGAAATGAGATGTATCTAGAATGATGCATGGTTTTTTAATTATAAATATCATACTGTTAGTTTTTACTGAAATTTATGTGATATATCCCTAAGCGATCAGATACAATAAAATATTCATTAGACACACAGCTTATATGAAATTTCAATTAAATTAAATTGTCTTAAGATTGTAAAGGCATACTTGTCTCCGAATTTAATGTTAAGATTATTCCAGCGATGAAGAAGCATTAGGAAATTGCCTGTTAATAATATGGTTCAATGAAGCCGAATATTCGAAGGCGACGCTGCTAACGAAGTTTGGATAGCAACATCTTGCATCTCCCTCCAGATATCGACGTCTCGCCGATATCCTTCAATTTTTCTTGAACTATTTTCTACAAACCTTAGGGATATTTTAAACGGCTCATATTCGTGTGAGTACTTCAACTTGAGTTGAAGTACATACAAACAAACTGCCTTAATTTATACTTGATATTTGGATTTGAATTTTTCGTATTTTTTTCCAGGTTTTAAACTCATTGATCCTTTGCATTGTTCCAGCCCTCACTATGTATTTGTTACATTGAAAAACAACTAATTTAAAAAAAATTATTATAATTAATTAATAAGAAACTTATTAAAAATTTTATTATTGTTATTGCTGTTTTATTAATTCTGTAATATTTACGGCCTCGTATACAGTTTTTATAATTTGTGCAGGCTTTTATGCCCAAGTCCTAATTAATATAGTTTTATAATTTCAAATATTCATTAATTAAATTTTTTGAGAGTGGTTAATATTAATAATAACACAACTTCAATTGTTCCACTTTACTCTCAACAAAGTTTATTTCATTCTCCAATGTTTCGGCCCTTAGACCATTATCGAGAAGATAACCTCATTAGTAATTTATTACAATTCATTAAAAAACGTTTTGCACTTACAGACCAATTACCTGTGTCAAATAATAAAAATATTATTTGATATACACCCCATTCGCCTTCCGTGTTAGCCTCACTTATCTGACAATTGAAACTGACAATAATAGCGAGTAGGTTGGTCGATGTATGACATATCTAAATCTCACAAGAAGAGATACAGAAAAAAGGCAATCTTTCTCCGCCGGACCCACACTGCTAAGACCCCCGGAAAGAGACGGTCCTACATCACTTTTGAAATATTAGCTTAAAACAGAAAGAGAAGACTTTAAGATAGTTTAATCGAACAATATTTAAAAAGCACTTGAAATTGAAAAACGGCATGGTATTTCATTTTTATTCGCTCTCCGGGGGTCTTAGCGAAGCGAGTCCGGCAGGGAAGGATTACCTTTTTTTGTGTTATGATGTATCTCCTCCTTTGTGTTATATATCCTCTTGTGAGATTGTGACATGTCGCACAACGACCCACCTACTCGCTATAATTGTCTGTTTAAATAGTCAGATAAGTGAGGCTACCATGGAGGGCGGGAGTGGAGGGAGTATGCTCTCAATGTATCAACAACTATTTAAAAAAAAATTGCCTTTTTACCAAAACACAATAAAACCATTTTATCAATAATGTATAAATAAAATATAAAAATAAAACATAATAATGATAATAATGATAATAATAAATAAGAACAAATCAAAACCACCCACCATCAGCTATGTTCTTTATTTATTTATTCTCATCTTATTTCCTTATTTTTCCGTCTTTTAGCTCTTAGTACGTACAATTTTTGTTTCATTAATTTTCTCATATCTACTTTTCTATTTTTAGGTGTTATTACGTCTTCTGTCTATGCTAAATCTAAAATTCTATGTTATTTCTTTTTTATATATACTTATGACTGTACATCTTACTTTTATTTATTTTGTTAATTTTCATATAATTTTTCACTTATATTACAATCATCTTAAACCTAGCTTTGTTCACATTATTATCTTATATATTTTTTTTTTGGCACTGATGAAGCCGTGCAAAGTGAGGCAAATCGTCGGTAAATAAATAGTTAAAAACTATTTTTTTTCCCCTTTTCACCGCAAATCTGACCATCTCCATCATATTCAGTCACGGTCAATTATTTTTATATTTGATATTAAATATATTAGTTTTGTATGGCATTAAAAGCAGAAAAGTAGTGTTCTTAGCTTAACATCATGTTGCATTAATGGATACTCTCTCCTTTAGAGTTATTTGCATTTGAATGCAATGAGCGGTTTAGCAGAGATAAAAACAAGAGATTAAAATAGCTTAACCAGGTAACCGAGAACCTTGAAATATAAACGCTAAAAGGAGATACACAGAGGGGCTTCAGGCACATTTAAGAAATAAGGAGGCTAAAAATAAGATCCATTAAAAAGTTGTTGGAAAATTTTCATCTACTAGAAGCAATCTCAGAGAAGCCTGAATGAACCTGAATATTGTTCCACTTCCTTACTATCAACTTCACCACTGATCAACAAACATCAACACATTTTTCAAGGTTACTTTTTCATTTTATTTATTTCTTTTTTACATGATTATTATTATAATAATTATATTAAAAGGATAATTGCTATGTTATGAGCTCAATGTATTAATAAATACATTTTTTAAAAAACAGATATTATACTGAAGTTGAATCTTAGGACCAAATGAATGATCTCAAATTTCATTATTTTCCTAATTGATGATAAGTATTATATGATTATAAAGATACTTTTACTCATTTGTATTTTATACTTATTTCAAACTTGTTTTACAAATATTACAATATGTTAACAATTTTGTTTCGAAGAAATTGTTATTCTAATTCTTATTGGTGTTGATAATTAATTATTTTAGTAAGGGTCACCAATTAAGTCGTCTTAGTCAGGAATTTAAATTATATTTTAAGTTTTGTATTTCTTAATTTAATTTTAATACGAGATCCGTAAAATCCTACCCACTACATACTTCCTCATTATCCGATCTTATCTCTCCGACAGATTATTTCAAGTAAATCACAACTGCGCTTATTCATCCCTATACCATCAGTCTGCTAGCGTACCTCAGGGTAGTATATTAGGTCCTATCCTATATACAGTTTTTACAGCTGACATCCCAATCTATCCTCACACTATTCCCACCACGTATGCCTATGACACACGTCTATTGTCAGTGAACAATGATCCTTACATTGTATCCCAAACCCTACAATCCTAAATCACCACCCTTAAAGAATGGTGCCAAAACTGGAGGAATAAAATAAATTCCTATAAATCCCACCAAATCACCTTTACCCTTCGTCGTAAACCTACTGACTGCCCTACAGTTTCATTTAATGATGTTACTATTACCCCTGTCAAACAGATCTGCAATCTTGGACTACATTTAGACAAACGATTAACCTGGAATCCTCACATAAGACTGAAAAGACAGGAAACTTTTTTCCCTGTAACGAAAGGGATGTTAAGGTCTTTGTGGATGAGTTTATTAGTGATGTAATAAGGAGCATCAAGGATTTTACGGAGGATTTTGGATTGTAAGGATTGGATGCGAGAGGAATTTGATGGTTTGATAGAGCCCGAGAGCTAGATTCCGTATGTCCAAATTGGTCTGATTATCATATTATATAATAATTTTTTGTAGTGTATACGAAGTTTAGAGCGTTTGTCAAGTAGGTGTTGTAGCAATCGAAATCTACGAGCAGTTTCTTGTCGCTTCAGTCTTATACGGGATTCCAAGTAAATCTCTTGTCGAGATGGAGTCTTAAGTAGCGAATCTGTTCAACAGGCGTTAGTGGAATATTCAAAAAGGATACTATAGGACAGGAGGATAGAGGTTTACGACGGATAGTAAAGATGTTCTGGTGGGATTTGTTAGGATTTATTTTGATTCTCCAATATTGACACCATTTTTCAATGGATGTTATGTGTGTCTGTAGATTTTGCAATGCATTAAAAGGGTTGTTGTTTACAGACAGTACACATGCGTCATCAGCGTAAGTTTTTAGGACTGTGTTAGGGTGCGTTAGGATATCAGTTGCATAAACCGTATAGAGAATGGGACCTAAAATACTACCTTGAGGAACATCAGCGGACTGAGAAAAGAGTGATGAATAGACTAAGTTATGATTTACCTTAAAGGTTCTATCAGAGAGGTAGGAGCAGATTACAAAGAAATATTATAATACTAATTTTGGGGTAAAGTGAAATATTTCTTATAATTTTTGGAATTTACATTAGTGATAATTTTTAATTATTTAGTATACTTTTATTGGTTTTCAGAGAAGAATACTATACAAATAGTTTATCCATCTATTAACATAGCAATCATCGTCATGCATTACAATCTTTTTTATAATATAATTTATACATCATTATTTCAATGCAATAAAACCTATATTATTGGAAAGACCAAAAATGGCCAAAATATTATAATCTAAAAATAATAATAATACAAGAGCTAAAATATATAATTAGCACGGAAATAAAAAGTGGAATTTTCATTACTTCAAGAAGATGAAAATCTGTAACGCTACAAACTATGCAGGTCAGGTGTTTAGTACTTTGTAAGGAAGTGTTTTTAGCAAATTTGTGCAACGAATCACGAGCTTAATTTGTTTAAGATCTCGTTCAACCACCACATTTTCCCCTCCTTAATGGCACTCATTTTATTGAACCTGCTTGCGCCCCAGGAGGGATCCCGAGCCCACAGTGTTGATTCACAGGATAAATAATTGTCTTCCACAGCCGGATTCGAACCTTGGAGTTAGTATAACATCGCTTTACTCACCGAGTTACCCCACTTTAAAATTAAATTATAGTGTACAAATACGAAAATCAAAACATATTCCTAAATACTTGACTACAGAATAATACACCCAATAAATCATAAAACTAAATAAAATATTTCCTAAACACTATAAAAAACTGCAATTATCGACTCTTTTCTTTTGTAAATCAAATTATTGTAATCTTATACGTTAAAATTGAGTACCTCATTGAAAAGTACTCCCGTTGGCAGAAAGAACACATACTGCTATTGAGTTCTTTAAAGAAATACCTCTGTACATCCCGGAAGTCATCAATCCTCCATGGATACACAGGCTACCAAATACAATGCTCCAATTATCCCGATTTCCCAAAGGTAGTACGTCACCTACTGAATATAGAACTAGGTTCTCCCGTCTTTGTCAAAATATTCCTGATCCTTTTTTGATATATACTGATGAATCAAAATCTGACGAATTTACAGCATCCTCTTTCATCACAAATAACTCAGCCCATAAAATAAAACTGCATAAATTATGCAGTGTATATACAGCTGAATTACATGCAATAGCCTCAGCACTCTACTTCTCCATGACAGTGACGAATACTAACATAGTTATCATTACCGACTCTTTAAGTTCACTAAAAGCCATGAAGATCATTTACCCGAAACACCCGGCAATCATAAAAATTCAAAATTATATCAACATGATTGAAAACTTGGGAAAAACTGTTTTCTTTATATGGGTGCCGAGTCACGTGGGGATCGGTGGAAATGAACTGGCGGACATTGCAGCTAAACAAGCACATGCTCTTCCAGGTCAGGGCGCGGCCATTCTGACACCCCAAGAAATAAGCCTTCCGATGAAAAATGAGATATCATTTAGTTGGCAAGCCATGTGGAATGAAAGGCCGCCAAGCAAATTAAAAACTATTAAAAAAAACCATTAAACCATGGACCGCATCAAACCGTTCCAATCACAGGGAGGAGGTAGATATCGCCAGATTGAGAATAGTTCATACAAGTTTTACTCATACATATCTGATCAGTAAGCAGCCACCGCCAAAATCTCAATACTACAACAGAGTACTTACGATCAGTCACATATTTGAGAAACGTCATTTTTATTCCGCGAACTTGAGTAGATTGGGAGTAGGACCGAGTGTATCGGATGCTCTAAATGATGACCAGAAGAACGTGGAAATGGTTTTGGTTTTCTTTAAAAGGGATGGCTTTTTGAATAAGATTTAATACAGAAAATCCGTTATACGTAATAAAAAAAATTCCATAAGAAGTAATTATTTAAATTTTTTTTTCGTAATTATTTAAAGTGAAATAGAATTATAAATATAAATGAAATTGAATTATAAAGCGCGAATTATGGGCGTTGATGACCTCAGGATTTTACGCCCTAAAGCCCCAGACAACAACAAGTACAAAAATAACATAAGTGCTAAAGCTTCGATAAAAATTACGAATAATATAATGTATGCTATATATAAAAGAAATACATAACCAAAGATATTTTATATTAAAAACAAGGGTGGAGAAGGGTAAATGCAGAAAAAGCGCAAATACGGCAGTTCTTTGAAAATTGGCTGTACTTCAGCACTTTCTCTTGAAAGCCTGTTCTCTTTGACTAATAGATGTTATCACTCGAAAGTGTGGGGAGATTGTCATCTCTGCTGCAGTTTGAATCATGTTTTCTTATTCAAAACTAAAAATCTAAAAGTTCATTCACCAATCAAACATCGTAGAAGAAAAATTTTTTATTATACGAATTTGTTTGATTTTTAATTTAATGTGTTTTATTTATCTCAGACTATTTCTGTTTTTTACTGGAATGCAGGGCAAAATGTCCGCTTTCGCACCATTTGGTGAGGCAAATGTGGATGTCGGTTTAAATTAAAATAAAAAAAAATAAAAAAATGAAATCAAGAAAGAAAGGTTAGAGTGCTTTGTAATTAGTGTATAGTGTGTTCTAATGAGGAATAATTGAAGGTCAAAGCTCATCTTTTGAATACATATAAAAAATAAATTTTTAATGGCTGTTTTTAAATTCCTACATCATTAAAATTTAACAAGTGGGAATTCTTAATTATTTTTTAATATCAGTTTATCCAAAGTAATAAAAAATCAGGGCCACGTTTTTAAAATCCACATTTTATATATTTATAAAAAACTCTTTATACAATTTTTATTTTAACGTACTACGTTTTAGTGACGTTTCGGCTCATTAGCCTTTTTCAAACTACTTACTAAACAGTTTTTCACAATAGACCCTACAGAACTATATTTTTCATACAATTAGAAAAGAATTGGTTAAAAATTTGAATAAATATGTTTTTTTAATGAAATAGGAAAAGACTAATGTTACAATATTTAACTGATTCATATAATTTTGAATAAATAGTATAAAATGGTTAATGAGCCAAAATTTAAATAAAAAAGTGTAATATTAAAATAAAAAAATTAATATAAAAACTTTGTAATGAGATTTATAATTATAATTTTCCTTATGGTGGTTATGTTTACCAATTTCAACTGTTGGTGATAATCATCTGTGGAAAAATCCTTAGAAATATGAAATAAATAAAAATACTTCACAAATAATAAATTATTCCAATGAATTATTCTAATTTTTAATCCGTTTGTAACTTTAATTGTATGATGTTCTTGAAATGTTGACTCTCGAATAATATGGCGCCATCATTGAATTACACTTATGAAAATAATAATTCCTGAATAGAATAATTACATTTCATTTTTATGCAACCATAAAACCATTACTGAAATAAAAGTCATAGCTCCTATTGATCCTGTTAATGGTCATAGACTATTGTCAACTTAATGAAATTTAAAATTATGAGATAATGAAAGTAATGAATTAAGATTAAAACAGAAGAAAGGTTATAATTTGTAAAGGAGGTGATGTGCTTTTAAAAATATAAATACCAATGTGACTTCAGCTTCCTCATCTGTGATACCTTCAGATAAATTTGTGGTCAGTACCATTCTGCTTACTGTTGATAAATAGTGAGAGGATTCTTCAAAAATATTTTTAATAGTGAGAGTGGACTGGCAATATTGGCATGTTGGAGGTGGCAGTTTTCTGACCAGGTCAGAATGCGTGAGAACAGTATGGTTTATTCTTAAGCGGGTTAGAGCAACTTCCTCCCGATATAGACCATGTTTTTACTAATCTTTTTATTTCTTTTAATTTACGCGGAGAGCTTTCATTCCTCATGGTCTAACATATTTCCTATATTTTTATATTGGATAATGGCCATTCTGCGAGCTTTATCTGCTAGCTCGTTGCCAACTATGCCAATGTGGCTTGAGTCCCAAATGAAATTTAAGGACTTACCTTGATCTAGCAGATTTAAGAGGAAAGATTGTTGGATTCTTATGATAAGTGTATGTTCAGGGTACATATTTCTTAAACTTCTTAGAGAGCTCAATGAATCTAAAATTATCACAATTGTCTTTTGAGTTATTGACTGGCAAAAATAGAGGACTGATGCTATCGCGTGAAGTTCGGCGGTATGTATTGAACATAATTTATGTAATTTAAATTTGTGGGTTGAATCAGGGGTAATATTCAGGGGCGGTTGAGCTGTCTGATTTGGAACCATCAGTGTAAATCAAAAAATATTCTGGAAGATTTTCAAGAAGATATGACAACCGTTCTTTATACTCAAAAGATGTGGTGTTTTTTTTTTTTTGTTTTTTTTTTTGCATATAGGAAAAATATTATTTGTTTAATATATTACTTTTATGTATATGGGATTTTTTTGTATTTTCAAACTCGATGAATAACTTCTCTAGAGTATAAGGTTGTTAGTACACCAAACCTGCTAACCGTTGGTTTG
>NW_027113955.1:822998-833081 GCF_000696795.3 Halyomorpha halys
TATATATATACCTTATTAAACGTTCTAGAACACAGAACTTGACTTGAAAATTTTGAAATAATTACTGTTTTTTTTATGTTATAGAGTTACAAAATTATTCATTTTTCATAATAAAATCTATTTTCATTCTATTAAAAACAAGGGTATCAAGAAAATTGCAGTGAAATTTCCCCAGTTATAATATTAGTAGGCACTAAATAAAAATGCTAAAGCACTCATTCAAAAATTCTGTAGCTTCAAACCTTCTGTTCACAATTCATTGCCGGATGGTTTGGCTTGATTATCACAGATTTGTTATATCCGACTCATATCTTTTCGTAATACGTAATACATTAATGATGACACTGGTTTTGGATAACGTGAGGGAGGGAATGTTCAACTTTTAACAGCTGAGAGTACCATTTCAATCAAGTAAACTGATCGCATAAAACCAACAAGCCCGAGAAGGCAAATTGTAGATGTAAATTACGAGTTCATTTCCATACAGCGGCACAAAGTTTCGGTTTCCATGTGTGTAGTCCCTTATTCTACGAAAACCCTTTTGGTAGAACAGCGATAAAGCAGCTGACTCAACCGAATGGATATTTACTCATTCAATATTTGTTTTAAAATAGAAAAAAAAATATTCCTTATAATAATACTGTGCTAAATGAACTGCTATATTTAATATTAAAATCAGTTATTTATAAAAATTGGGGTTGGGCAACCAGAAGTTTCGTAAATATTTTAGTAAAGAAAAAAAATATATTTTTCACTGTAGTGAAAATTCTCCATACTGAATTTACCAAATATTTAGAAACTGAAAAACTAAAATTTCAACAGCTTTCAGGAAAGTACTTTTAATAGTACTTCACGTCCCTAAATTTTAACATTTTTCTTTTGCAAAAATATAGCAAAAATTTATATATATTTTTTAAAAATATTTATCTATTGTTATTTACAACTGTACATTATAATACATTTAGTAAATCTGATCTAAGTTAAATTGGAGTGTTATAGGCGTGTAGAGAAATCACCCATTGGTAGCACTCTATTAAAAAAAAAAAAATAAAAAAAATATATATACATTGAGGTCATAACCATATATTCAATGCCAATTGTTATTGAGTCAATATTTACAATACATACTAAGAGTGACTTTATGAATTTAGTCTTCCTGCCGACTGAAAAGCTCATATACTAGTTGTATGAAATTAAAATATTAATTATTTAATAACCATAGTGACAAGAAAATTTTATCAAGACACAAACAAAACTTCCTGCGCATGCGTTGCGTGATAACCTTTCATACATACGTTTTTCTTCATTCTACATTACCTTTTACGTCTTTATATGTTAAATATCATTTTTCTAAACTTTTTGTCTTTCCAACGATATGTAATACATTTATAATACTACTCTTATTTTAAGAAATGCGTTTTCAAACTAGAAAAAACATTTCTCTTTATCTCCTGAAGTTAACCATCAAATCCTTTCATAGTTTTTATTTGCCCATTTTTCACTTCTAGCAAAAATGTCAGATGGTTAATTATTTCAAAAATACAAAATTAAAGGTACTTTTGGGGAAGATTTTTTTGAAAATTCGGTATTTAAGCCCTATTAAACTATTTCAATGAGATCAAGACCTAATTGATATTAAAGGCCTTAATATACCGAGTTTAATCAAAATCGTTTCAGCTGTTTTTGAGAAAATGGAAAAAGTGTAAAAAATCGGCTCTATAAAGTTACACATCCATCTGTCGAATTTATAAAAATAAAAAATTGTTGTCACATTCGAGGTATATATCCAAATTAAATATGTAATATCAGTTTCGTTTTTGAGCAAAGCAGTTCTCACACACGTCATTTTGCATGGTTTCAGAGAATCTCAAAAAGTGTATTTCCATTAAAAACTCGAATTCGAAATGTTAAACGATAGTAGTACATTTCCTCACTATGTATAAGTAAGGTAATGTAAAAAGAAATGAGTTTTAGGAGAATATCATTTTAGATGTCAACATTTTTTAAAGACTATAATCAGAAACCCACACACTAGGCATAATACACTTAATCAACAATGCGGCCAACTATATAGACTAATTAATAATACCTTTCAAATCTCAATTAATAAACTATTAATTTACTATTTTATAATAATAACTCTGTCTGTTCCGAGTACTGTTCAATGTAGTGAAGGAGTTTTGGATCAAAAATAGGGCGGGGGTAAATTAGGGACCAAAAAGAATAACGTTAGGCGTATTCTGATGATCTGGCCCTCCTGGTGGAATCTGTGGTGAAGCAATAGGGCAGTTAAACACCCTAAAAGAAATAGCTGAAAGAGTCGGCTTGGAAATATCGTTCGAAAAAACGGATTTGATGACAAATAGCTTCAATTATTTAGGGGAAATTATTTGTAGTAATGGGTCTGAGAGAATGGGTATGGAGGAGGGGTGGTCAAGATGGAAAGACAGCTTTGCCACCTGTAGCCTATACTGTAAAAATGGTCTGTCAATAAGACAATATGGTGGTCAAACCGGTTATTCTGTATGGAATGGAGACCGCTTCTCTTCCTAGCTTAAGGAAACTTTTGGGAATAGAGAGGAAGATCTTGAGGAGGATTTATGGGCCAGTAAAGTTACCGGAGGGATATAGGCTAAGGCCTACCAGAGAATCATATAGAGAAATGGATGTCCTAGACATTAGGTTAAGGAGGCTGTGTTTCTACAGTCATATGGTCAGGCTGAACCTGAGCAGAATTAATAAGGAGATCTTTGGGAAAATGTAGAGATATAAAGGAGACAGGATGTACATTAAGCAGATGAAGAAAGAAACGGAGAAATTAGAAATCTCAAGGCGAGACAATAGAGATGATAGGGAAAAATTAAGGGAGATAAAGGTCCTTGTTGGTGCCAAAGAGGTAAGAAGGGGGAGAGTATAGAGCGAGGAAAAAGGAAGAGTGCAGTCGGAAAGAATGAAGAAGAGGTGGGAAGAAAGAAAAGGAGGGGAACGTGTGGGGAATCTTGGGAAGAAATGATATTCGCGTGGTCTATAAGGCCGTTTCCTGTCTAAAAAGAAAAATAACCCGACAAATATTTGATACGGTTGATTACATAAAAAATAGGAAAATAATGTAATTAGCTGTAGTGAATGAAAGTACAATTTGGTTATTGGATGATGTTATATAGTCTAAACAAATATTGTTAATAGATTAGACATCTTTTGTGGAATAGAGGTAGGAGAGAATTGACTTCGTTTGTAATCTATTTGTTATCATTTTCGTAAGAATAACCTGGTTTCAACAATGTACATTATGTTTTTAGATCTTAATTATAATCATGTATGAACTTTTTATTTATGAATTTATTATATAACTGACAACATTATGATTATTGTTAATATTTTATGACTAATAAGGAGAACAGTAAATATGATATTAGATTTATTTATTTAAGTTAATTGATTAAATTAAAAAAATCGTGGTATATTTATTAACTATTCATAGATACATATTGTGAATTTGTTTGTAGATACCTGATGATGTGCCCCGAAACGTCATTTATGATTTATTAAATAAAGAAATTTAAATAAGGTAGAGTACTTTCATTTACTGCATCTAATTTATTAATGAAACTCATCCAGTAGAACCTATATCTGTAGGAAAATAGAAGCCTTGCATATAACAAAAACATAAGTCAGACAGTTAATTTTAAAATATATAAAAAACAAAATATAACTACCATAATGATAATAATTACTACAGTACATTTAGACTGGTGAACACATAATAAAATTAAACACAGAACAGAAATTTCTGCATTGAAATAAATAAATAGAGATAGGAACAATGTAATCATGAAGGTATTTATCAGCTATCACAGTTAATAATGTAACCTTATCAGTGTTCAAGTGGTTTTGAAGTTAAAGATATACTCTCCTTATTTTAAATATATTTTTATAAATTTTAATAGTTTTAGACAGCAGTCTAAAATAAGGAGTGATGTATTATAATAAATTATTAGAAAGCAACATTGATAAGTAGTATTTTAATCATATTAAAGGTCTTTAGTTATTGATCTATAAACTGTATAAATTAGCAAATAAATAGATGATAGAGTGTTGGCCCCAAAACGTTGTCATTTATAAATGAATTATAATTAGATAATTTTAAATTTGGAACACGTTGGCACTATACCTGGTAACATAATATTTTGTAACATATCTCATCCTGCCAGCGAAACAGTAAGATACCTAGGAATTCACCTAGATCACCGCCTTACCTGGAATCACCATATCAACATCAAACCTATGGCAAGGTTAGCAATGCTATATCCTATCCTAAACTGAAATTCCAAATTAAAACCAGAAACAACTGTTCTTATATCTAAAACAATTCTTAGGCCACTGCTGATGTACGGCTGTGAAGTCTTGGGAGCGGCATACTTAAGGAAAAGGAAAAGATTACAATCTTTTCAAAATAAAGTCCTAAGAATCGCAGTAAATGCTCATTGGTTTATGAGAAATAGCCAATTGCATCGTGAATTACAAATTGAGTCAATAGAGGGTTACATAAAAATAACGGTTCATGAAGTTCCACTCCCAGTTGGCGACAATTAAAGGAGCAGTGCCCTACAACCTGAGAAACCCAACCTCAACCCGAAGACTGAAGCCCAGCCAGCTGCAGGACATTCTGTTATAAATTTTATATTTATTAATTCATTATCCACACTACCTCTATTTTACTTATTATTATTATTAATTTTTATTTCTTCTCTCGTCTTTTTTAAAAATTAACTTGTTTCTTTTTACCATTAGAGGGTAATTGTTTGTTTTGTTAAGTCTACAAATATCGTTATTTTTTGTTATTAATTTTACTTTTCTCTTTTATTAAGAAGCAAAATTCTTATATATTTATTTTATTTTTTTTTTTTTACTTTTAATACTTTTTTTTAACTTTTAATTATAACATTGTATATAGTTAGGGGTGTCCTTTGTACGAGACTATAGCCTCCCCCTCCCATAATCAACAGCTTTTTTCTCTTTTTTTTTTTTATTGAAATAATACACTCTTCAACACTTGGGGACAATAGGTATTAGGTATGTAAGTACTGAATCATACCATATTTACATATTAAGTAAAAACAAAAAGTAAATAAATAATAATAATAAAATAATTAAGTATAAGCTAAATGCATAAAACTAAATTATATATGCACATCAAAAATAAACATAGACGGATAACTGATTTAAATTATAGAAAATAATAAAACTGAGGTAAATAATTAAAATAAAGTATCTTTATAACTAAAATCTTGAACACAATCGCACCTCTTTACAATATTTAAATTCTTTCTCTCAGGGAACCCCGAATCAAGCCCTGCTCCCTAAATGTGGATGGCATAGTAGAACTCCTGGGAGCGCTTCTCTCTCAGCCGCGTCACTGGTATTGAGGTTGGCTACAGTTAGTTTTTCAAATATTAAACTCATCCAATCCTTCAAGTCTAAATCCTTGACCTATTATTTGAAACCAAAAATACGTTAGGTCTCAACATCCAGTTTGTTATTGAAAATAATCTATAAAAATTCACCTAATTTCATTACCTATGAAAATTCATCCTAATCCTTTAGTACAAACCCTTGTTCAACTAACCCCTAAAATACATTACCTATTATTTGTATACATTTACCTACATACATTGACCTATTATTTGAAACCAAAAATACGTTAGGTCTCAACATCCAGTTTGTTATTGAAAATAATCTATAAAAATTCACCTAATTTCATTACCTATGAAAATTAATCCTAATCATTTAGTACAAACCCTTGCTCAACTAATCCCTAAAATACACCAAGAAAGTCAAACTGTGGCCCCGATACATTTTGCAAATGTTTAGAGTTCTGACTATAGCAGCCTTCTCCTAAAATTCCTGAGCATCTCCAACAAGCAACTCCTTTACTCATGCTTCACTTCAATCTAATCCCACTAATATGGCTGGGACCACATGGAGTCCCGCTTTGCCCTCCAAATTTGGTCCATGGTCCTCTTGAATGCCAAGTCACGTGTCACAAATCTTAAAGAACGGAATCAAAACTCAAGAGTTAATTTTAATCCTCTAATCTAATCACCGCTCCCCTAAAACCTTCAACATCCAGTATCCTTTCACTCTACAGTATTCTTTAATATGTATTTTATCACTATAAAAAGACACGCAACGTTGGACTGGTGACAGACATAGAATCCTCATAAAAGTTTGAAACACTATGGAACTGCAACTTGTTTCCGACCACCACAATATTTACTAAGCAAACGCCCAAAACTTCATGTTGAATCCTACGGTGCCCAATCCTTATAATTCAAAATCCTTGTAAATTAATCTAACCCAACATATTAGCTTGTTGAATTGTGGTAAATTGCTAATATTAATGTGTAACATTTTTTTAAAGTGTATTTGTGTATTTTTCAATAAAACTGCTTATTACAATTGTTAAAAAAAAATACAATTAAATTAAAAAACTTTTAATTGCAGCTCAACTTTGAGTGGAAATTAGTCTCATATACTGGCGATCCACATACTATGTCTGGTTCCATTCCTTTAAAAGTGAATTATGTTTTCTTTAGGGGCGCCCTCAATCCTTGGATTCACCAATGGGATTATTCCATATGAACTACTAGCTGATAGCTTCTGATAAGGGAGTCTACTATGAGACACCATAACCTTTTCCTGCAGCAAGCCGTCATTCGTTTTATACCGGTTAGGAGTAAGTTTTCTAAGGAAATAGCATTAATCTTTCAGAATTATACCATCCTGAAAAAGAACAGGAAGAAGTTTCGTTTGTACAGTAACGGTTTAAAAAAAACTAATAACGTTTACAGAAAATAGAAGCCCGTTCTGATTTTTAAAGAACTGTTTTTATGCATTATTTTATATTGGCAATCAAATTAATTACTGAAGCATTAATATTATTTTTCTTGTTGAATTACTACTAATTTTACTTAAACATTCCTAAGAAAATATCCACTTTATAACTGTCAAACTTACACCATTAACTCCAAAAGTACCACCGCTTCCGATGGGCATTTTTTATTAGCCATAATGCAGTTAAAAGCCGCGAAGAAAGTCATAAAAGACTTTACTGAGAGGCAGAAGGGAGGGTGGAGAGACTTGAACGAAGTTGCCTGTATATAATAAGAGAAGCTGAAAGAGGATAATTGAGATTTTGCTAAACTCAATTTATTGTGAGGGCTAAATTGGTTTGGTGGTAGCGAAAAGAAACTTCTGGAAAACTCGAATCTTTTTCAGAGGAAAATTAACGTAAATAACCCAAGACAGAGGTGCATTGTTTGATAGCAAGCTTGAGATATTAGAAATATATTATAATTACCAATTCACAATTTTAAAATAATTCTACCAATAGTTCATACTCACATCACTCAAGATCCAATTTAGGTTTTAATTGTTATAAACTTTTTGAAAATCGGAAGGGATTTAAATAACTTAAAAAAAAAACCTATTTATTCATTCTTCATATAAGAACATAAGTACATATGTTAATATTGATTCTGAGATAACAATTTTACTTAGCACCGTTAAACACTCACTCGGTGGTTACTTCGTTAATTAGTTTTTTTTTTATGACCCCCTGGTCATTTCTGATATGAGAGGTCATGTACAGGGTATCACTACATTCTTACCATGGTGGGGGTTCAAGTGTTCATTACGTGGGACCACCACAAAAATAAAAAGCGACCTCTCAGACCAGATTTTTTTTTTTTTTTTTATTTTAGATCCCTATTACCATTGTCTATAAATAAAGGACAAAATGTAAAATTACACAAAAAAATAAAGAAAAAATTGTATTTTATTTATTGGTTTATTATTTCAAAGAAATTATGTACTTTTCTGGGTTTTTTTTATTTCGGGAATTGTAAATTAATAAATCATAAATATATTCAAAGACTAACAAATTAAATAAAAAACGTTATTGAAAAATATGAACAATGTAATTTAAAATTAGGAAAGTATAATTAAGAATTAGACAAACACAAAGAATCAAGAAAAATAAAAAAAATAAATAATGTATATAAAATAACATGTAAACAATGTAACGATAAATTTATATAATAGAGAAACATCACAAAACTTGGAAAATAGAATAAGACAATATAGAATGACTCACAGGAAATCCCCAAAAAATCAAAATATTAGCTTTAGCCAAATATACACTAGTGAGAAACCTAAATTTTGATTTCTATACATAATATTTAAAAAAGACTTCTGAAATAGCAATTAACAATATTACTAAAGATGAAAAGAAATATAACACAAGTAAGCAGTAACTAATACCAAACAAGAAAGGGAGGTGCATGGGTCAGTACATGGTAAACAATGCAATTGTCAACTTTTGCTGCAGTGTTAAAAGGCTAATAAACTAAAAACATTTTGAGTTATGTATGTAGTGAAAACTATTAACTGTAAGTATGTTTTGATTACAGTTTTTTATAAATTAAATGACAAAATTTCAAGCAGAAATTGGACTAAAATGACCAGAATAAACAAAAGGATTTTAAGGTATGAAAAATAATCATAATAAAAAAATCAAAAAGACAAAAAAATTTAGGTATATCTCAAAAATTTATTGTGACACAAACCTCGTTACTATTTATCAAAATAGTCCCCCTAAGAAGGATGGACCGTCTGAAACGTAGGCAGTTAATCTAACTCATGTAAAATGAATGAGATAAATAAGCTGAAATAGATAGAAGTAGAAATGCAAATTATGTTTTATGATTGATATATATGGTGTGAATGCGTGTATCAGCCTAATGCATACTTATCAATAAATAATAATATAAACAAAAATATCAGCAATAACCCAATGTAAATAATAAAAATCCATTATCTAGCGATAAAAGGAAATAAACAAATAATATTTAAGTGGATTAAGGGTCACGCAGAGATCCCAGATCCAGATAACGAGACTGTAGATAAAATGGCTCGATTAGCAATTACAACAGCCCAACCGGTAGACACTAAATTGGTTTACACGGATTATTATAAAACGATGAACCCCACTGGGCAGCTCTATAAAAATTTATTTCCACTTCCAATTATATCTTTCAATAACTGGGGAACAAACAAACATAGGAAAAGACATTTTAAAAACTTATATTAGACTTTGAACAAACCATGGAATTTGTAAGACTACCTGTATAAAGTAGTCTTTTCAATTGTTGAACAAAAAACAATTGTAGGAGCAACGAGACCCTTCAACATATTATCGAATTTTTGGCTCACAAAAAAACAATGAGAAATATTTTTCCAAGATTTAGGATATGAATCAAAATATTATTTATGATAGTTTATTAAAAGTAACAGACTATGCAAAAATATGTTGCATCCATAAATATAAAAAAAAAATGTATAACAGATAAAGATTGTAGGAAGATAGTCCGGATGGCGGTCAATAAAGGTATCAAAATAGTAAAAGAAAACTATTTATTGCTAACCAAGGTTTAATAGTTTTCTTAAAATAGTTTTGTTCTACTATTTTGATACCTTTATTGACCGCCATCCGGACTATCTTCTTCAGTGCCGCCAGTAACTCAGTGGTTAAGATAATAGTACAAGAGCCCAGGAGGAGAAAAAAAGGCAGTTATCTCACCCCAATTTTTGATTACTTTAATGAAAACTATGTATAATTACTAGTTAAAATTGATGAGTCTGCCAAGTATAGGTAGGGGGGATAAAAAATGGCGGCTGTTTCAAGGCAATAGAAAAAATTAATTTTTTATTCGGAGCTCTATACCTTAAAAAGGAGAAACAACACAAGAAAACCTAAGAGAACGTCATTTAAAGATGAGCAAATTTGCAAACATATGAGCCCTAAATGAGTTATTTACGTTAAATAGTTTTCGAGATATACCTTTTTAAAAAGCAACATTTCATTCATATACTCCCTAAGTCATAGACCCAATAATAAAATAAAAAACTATTATAGTATAATAAAGGACAAAATTGATACAATAAATCAATCGGGATTAATATATAAAATTCCCTGTCTAAATTGTCCAGCTATATATATAGGTGAGACAAAGCAATTATTGG
>NW_027113955.1:833324-844270 GCF_000696795.3 Halyomorpha halys
AAAACAGATACGAGGAATTTAAATCTCAACACTATGCAGAGATATTAAGTAAGATTAATTTATAAATAATATAGGATAAATTGTATGTGGATAATTATAGTTGGCCTTGATAGGATTTTCGCTAATGAAATAAAGAGAAAAATTGACAAAAATGTAGTTATGATAAATAATTTTTTAAATGCTTGAACTGACTAGAGGAAGGTTACAAGCATGGTTGTGATAATGTTTATTAATAGTGATTGCAGATAAATAATTTTTACTGTGTTTTAATGGATAATTGACTAATTAGGTAATTAAACATATGTGGTATATACTTATTAACAAAAAATAATTTTACCTAATGTTTTTAATGTTTTCATAGATATAAATGTTTTGACCTGGGCAGAATAGCCTGAATGAAGTTTTTAGAGTGGTTTAAATTATATGTTTACAAAGTGGTATTGAGGTAAGGTAAATTATAAATAATAATGTTAAGTATTTAAATTGTTTGTAGGATCATACATGTAATAGAAACTTTTTGTAGTAGATGTCCCTGAAGATGGCCGGATTGGCCGAAACTTTGGACGTATAAAAGAAATAAAAAGTTTTGAGACTATAATTGGATAGTGTTTGAATTATTTATGAAAACTACTATTTCCACGAAGGTAAAGGTCATAAACTTATTTATAGTCCATTAAACTAGCTTTAGTTTGAGTTCTAATAGACATCTGTATGCCACATAGTTCCTGAGATATAGATTTCTCGAAATAAATTAACTAACTACTAATCTTGCTGTAGATTTTTAAGAAATTTTGCTTTTTAAAAAGCTATATCTCGAGAACTATTAGACTAGTAATTATACCTAGTTTTCATTAACGTAATCAAAAATTGGGATGAGATAACTGCCTTATCAATTTGATGTCTATTGGCGGTGCCGGTTCGAATCTGGCCTGGGACGCTGACTTGTTTCATAGAGTGGCGGTCCCACAAAATGAAGAACTTTGACCCCCAACCATGGTTAGGCAGTATAGGACTCCAATGGGGAGTCTTCGCTGTTGAAGCAACATTTTTTTTTTTAAATATCTTTATTGAAATTTACAACTGTATATTATATAATACACTGAGTAAATTTGATCTTAGTTAAAGTGGAGTGTTACAGGCGTGTAAAGCAACTACCCATTGGGAAGCAACAATTAATTAAAAATGTCATAATTTTATTAGCTTAGTCAATATGTGAAATAGATTTATTTGAACTATAAGACATTTGTTTTCTAAGATAAAACATGTGATTTTAAACAAAAGTGCGATCTTTTTTTACGTTAAGGAGTGGCAGTTTACGATTGTTAGCCATGACGGCATTGTCTTAGTTTCCCCCACAGCTTCGCAGGCTCCATGGTAAGACCGTGGTAGACTTTTGGCCAAACCACTTCTCTCACACAGGGGCCCCTATTCTGCGTGCTTCCAGAACTCTCAGCTGTCATCTGGTGAAATTAAATATAAACATTTACAAACATTTGCTCAAGGCACATTGAAGACATTTTTCTTTTGTTTTTTTATTATAAAATTAGTTTGTGTTTGCAAAGTGTTAAGTCGTTTTTCTTTTTTATTGATGAATAATATTAATTTGTTTTATAATTCTTTCGTTTCGTTCATATATATATTCATTATATTTTTGTTCTTTATAATACATACAATTTATTTGTTAAATATAGACTTCAAATATATCTGTAATCATTCCAACCCAAAAATAATTTTCCCAGTGCATATTATACCTGGCAAGAGGAAAGTCTTTCACTCAGGCTCTCAGTTCAGGTAACATTGGCCGAAAAAAAAACTTCTTCCGATAAAACAGATATAGTATATTGGTTAAACAGATAAAAATTATTATAACAGTAACAAAGGGATTGGGCAAGCTCCAATAGAGATTCCATATAATATAATTAATAAATACATAACTGTATACACCCACACAGGAAAAATATAAAATAAAATAATACATATTGGGCAGGATAGAAAGCATTCTTTTCTCTAAGTTCTGGAGACTATCCATATTTTCTTCCACTCAAACCTCCACCGAGAACTGAGGCTACAAACCATCGTAATGAGGGCATGACATAATTAAAATTCAGGAATATTTTTCCCTCTCTTCTAAACAAAAAATACTCTTCAAATCTACATCTAAATATTATTAAATCACAGTGTAGAAAAGTTTTCAGGCGAAATCAATCTTCAATTAAGTTAATTCCTTCTGTAAATCCATGAAAGGGTAAAACGCCACCGGCTTGCGTGCCCTGGTCGAGGTTAACGATTTTCAAATCTGCCACCTTAGTCGAAATACTAAAACCACAGGGCACGCCTTCGTCCGTTCCTTGGGCGCCATCGACATCATTCATAACAACAAATCGATAAAATATAAATTATGATACTGGTACATTTAAACTTTTTTTTCAAACAATATTAATTAAAATTGACAACTATGTTTACAATACACTTAGTAAATTTCCTGATGCAAATTGATACGTAATGAAGATGGATTCTGTTGGAACTACTTACTAATAGCAATCCAATGCTTCAAGGAAAGTCATCTTACCATCTAGAAGGATTGTGATGCATATATCTGGACGCAATGGGTAATTTTTTTATTTTCTCATATTCCTAAGGCCCTAGAATTGAGAAAACTACACCCGGTAAATATAATTCAGTTTGAAGCATCACGACGAATAAGACGGGCGTGTAAAGTTGTGAGACTTAGCAATGGACGGATTCCTAAATGGTTAATAAACCTTGAACAGACGGGTAAACGTCCGAGGGGCAGACAGTTTAGCAGATCTGGGTTTGGTGGGGCGTCACTGGACTGATGTATGTAGAGAACGATTGGTGGTATCGGCATCGAACCTTCGGGTTCGCTAAGCCTTAATTATTATTAATAATAATTTACTAATATCCACTAATTATTTAGTAATGTGAACATAAAAATGATTAATTATTAAATAATCCATATAATGAGGAAAATATTTATGCATGTATTCAATATTATATTTTAGCTCAGTGGTTATTTGATGTCTATTGGCGGTGTCGGTTCGAATCGGGCCTGGGACGTTGACTTTTTTCATTACGTGGCGGTCCCACAAAATGAAAAACTTTGACCCCCAACCATGGTTAGGCAGTATAGGACTCCAATGGGAGTCTTGGCCGAAAAAAAAAAAAAAAAATTATATTTGTAAAAAACGTTAGTTCCAAAATTTTTAAATATATAATTAAATATAGTTTCACGGCTAGGTATTCTAGTTTATATAGTTAGGTCGATACGTTAGCTAAATATGATTCTTTTTTACAACACCTAAAGAAGTGAGACCAATGTCCAGAAATTTCCCATTTAACAACAGTGTGAGTAGGTGTCCGACGCTCTAAAAACAATTATTATTCCTTACTGAGCATTTCATACATAATTATTTAAGCAGATGTTATGAACTTTAAAAGATTGCTTAAGTTATAATTTTGAGTTGGTAAAAGTAACAACAAAAAGTCCTAAAATCGGTTTATATTTATCCATATATATAAGAACAATAACTAGGAACTTTGGCTTCATTTCAAAACATTTTAGATTTTTAAATGGGTATAAATTAATGATGTTGATGTATATATAGTTAAACATTAAATTATTTGTGTGTACAAGTGTAAACATTTTTTTTATTAAAATGCAACGTAAACTTTGTTAATTGTAACTGTATATTAAATGTAAAACTGTTTATTGTAATATTTTTTTATTTTAGAACTTAATAATGGGCAGGAGAACCCGAAAAAAATTTTGGATTACATAATATATAAAGAAATAAAATAAAATAAAATAAAAATTATATTAATTTCTGAAAAGAAAAAAAATAAAGTTAAAAAAAAAACCTTTGGAACTTAATTCGCAGGATTACAACTGATTATTAATATTAAAAATTTTAATTTTATGAATAAAAAATGTACAATAATTACTATATTGCTTTCGGGTACAATTATAACCCTTATACAATACATTTTTCTTGCTACTCATTACATTACAACTGCTTTTTATATTTTGGTAAAAACAAACCAAAAGAAGAAAAAAAAACAGTGTAAATGTATTTATGGAAATAAAATAAAATACATATCAATGATCAATTTTTACAGTAATATATGCTATGTACTTTAATGTTTATATCTACGTATTGTTTTTGTATAATTTCCTATTTATATTATTAATAGGTTTAAGGAATTTAGGCAAGATTGGATAAAATGATAAGTAAATTTATATATGTATTCCTGCAATATGAATAGTTATTACATTTCTGAGGTATTTGTTTAGAAATACTTTTCTTGAAAATGGCTTTTTTCTTCGATATTTAGATGTAACCCCCCCCTTTTTTTAGTGTTTTTAAAGACTTCTTTGAGTCTATTAATTATTGTGTCAATTCCATAAGATGAAACCAATGCTGCATCATCTACAATGAGGACTATATTAAAATATTTGAATTTCGGATAATCATTATTGAATAAAATAAATAATATTGGACTTAATCTGGATCCTTGGGAAAGGCAGGCAACCTAGTAGGAGATTAATATTTCTCTTCTCACGTTAAAAGCTTGGTGTTCTGCAGTGTGGCCCACTAATGGTATCAAAAGGCGTAAACTGCTGGGAGGGAAAGAGAAGAAGTACACCTTCCAATTTTATAGGTTATCTCCTTGAGAATGACCTAAGGGCCGAAACGTTGGAGATGTTTTAAAATAAATAGTTGAGAGTAAAAGTGGATCAATTGTTGTTTGTGTTAATAATATACCATATATTAATGAAAAATACCAGATAATTTAAGATTATTATATTATTATATTTTTATTCTCCTTCCGTTTTTTCTGTCAAACAACACGCCTCAAAATTTCACTGCTAAATCGTTTCTTCTCGAAGTTTAAAAGTTAGTGTTAACTTGAACTTATTTTATCTTTGATTAAGAAGTAAATATTAGTTTTATATATTAATAGATGAAATTTTTAATTATGTCATATTTAACTACTGTAACTAATTTTATTATTATATTCTAAAAAGATATTGAAAAGTATATAACATCACATCTATTTATGAAAAATTTATATAACGAACTGTATAGGCAAGATTATAGAGAAAATATTAATAAACTTTATTTTTGTATTACATTAAATAAATAAATGGTTTGTGGTATAGGTCAATATAACTATTGAATATTTCTATCGAACCGAAATTGAGGATATCTGATATCTTTATAACACGTAAGAACAGCTAACAAGTAGTAATACATTATAAGTGTTAAAGTGTTGTCATAATGTTCAATTTGTAAAATCAATTTAAATTATTTAATTTTTTCAATTTTTAGACACTACTTACATATCTTATATTATAATCTTCTTACCTAAATGATATTATATTTCATCTGTCACTGTTTTCAATTTAATACCATACAATTCCACAAATATCAACAATAAAAAATCTTGTATTATTCAATTATCAATTATCATTTTATATCATTTATAATTTAATTCAATATTTTATATAATTCTAAATTTGTTTGTATACTATTCCTTTTCAATTGTAAGTTACTCTAAATGTGTTGTTATCTCTTTTGTTCTATAGCCCTGATGAAGACCTGAAACTCAGGTCGAAACGTCGGCATAAAATAAATAAATATGGTTTTGTTTATTTATGTTGTTCTTTGCTGACCGCACCCCCCGACAAACTTCTTCAAGCAATAAGTGTTAAAAGTTAACAAATTGTGATTTAAGATGAGTTACTTAAAACTAATCAACTAATCATAAAATTGTTGGGACTTTACCACCTAAACTACTTTATTTTTACAGAATCGCTTAGTAATAAATATTATTTATTTAGCAATCATTGGATCCTTATTTTTATCATATTCCGTATCATCTTGTTTTATTCTCATTATTATATTATTTCACTAATTGTAAATTTGCAGCTTTATTATTCACTTCAAAATCCTTTCAGTTATTTTTATTTAATTTTTTTTGTAATAATTATTATTTATTTTTATTTTAGTAGTTGCCTTGTACTTATCTACCTTAAAAAATGTATAGCCTCCACAAGGCCTTAATAGTCTAAACTGTAATATTGATATTTCACTTATGTCTATCATTTTATGTGTTATTTTGGCACCGACCGATAGATGTTTTCATCTGGTCGGACCATATTGGATGTAATTTTTTAAATGAATAAATTTAAAAAAAAAATAAATCTCTCTGTCAGAGATACAATGAATTAATCTTTAAAACCGAATGTTGAAAAAAATTAGAACCAATGAATTAAAAAATATGCCGAACTAAAACGAGATTACTAACATTTTTCGGTTAATGCAAAAAATCTATCGGTTACAAGAGTTAATTTAGTAATTGTGAGTAAATATTGTATTTTGTTTAACCAGAACACTCACTTAGCATCGACGAATAAAACAAAAATAAATAACAAACGAAATCCTACGCAAATAACTGTAAGCTTCTCATCCTTAAGCAAACAAAGAATTTCGGATTTGTGTTATTCCATGATGACATGTATCATCCCAATATCTAAAGTAAATTCCATGCCGAAATTTCCAATTCATAAAGCCGAGTTGATACCTGTATTTACTGAATAGAGTTTCTGGTATTAATTTTTTAGGTGTTTACCCAAAGCAACCCTCTTCCGACCTCGCTCATATTTTTCATGAAGGTACTTTGATCTGGCTCACTCATATGAAAATTTCATTTTTAGATGGTGAAGCAACATCATCTCTATCATAAAGTTTTTACTTCGATAAACTTTAATATAGCAACGAAAATAATGGGTAGAAAATAACTGAAAGTAAGGAAAAATTGGAAATTATAACACATTATGAAATGATGGTGCCAGTATTTGAGTTCAATGGTATTTCTTTGTTACTTTACGATTTTTTTTTTTAATATATATTAATAAAGTCTCACAAAATGGTATGCGTGTGAGTGTAAAAAACATAGCTCAAAATGAAAAATCATTCCATAATAAAATAATATATAATTATATGTAGTGAAAATACTCTTTCTTGTTAAAATTCTTTATATTAATGAATCATTAATAACTTTCGGGGCCCTCGTCCCATCCTCAGGTTATCATCAATAATACAAATTTACACTATTCAAATTATCCATACAACAATTAAAATAATTTACCAGGATTTTTTTATTTAAAAACAATTACCTCAATATAAATATATCTCCAATTATCACATTTAATCTTGTCTCCTTATTGGTATGATAATATTGCTGTAGGTTTGTAAGTTTTATTTAAATAAATTGATAAATAAAATTTTATATATAATAATAAATGAGGTCATCTTTACAAGAGTGATAACAAATAGATTTCAATCTATACCAATTATCTCCTACAGTTATTCCATAAAATATGACAAACATATTACACTATAATACTACTCCATTAAAATATATTCAAAAAAATCAATACTGATATATAATATTAAATGATTAACAATATCTATGAATTGCGTACTTAAATTTTTAGCGTCTATCTTAAAATTAATAGCATTATCAATGTTTTAGTAATATGTATTTCTATTTTTGGTGTGATTGACTATGAACAAAATTTTAGAATTTTTAAATTTTTTTGTTGGGCCAGTGCTGTTGTGTTAATGTTTTTTGACATTTTTACAGTTACTCTTGTGTTGCTCAACTCTGGTTTTTATTATTTTGGAAAGTTTTCTTTTATATAAATTCTCATATATAAACCCCTTCGCAATTCTGGCAATTAATTTTATAAATTTTGTATATCATTGTTCTCAATATGAAGGTCACATATAAAATACGATGATCCCAGTAATCTAAAATTAGGTATATATAATGATAATGAGCTGGGTAATATTCTTAATAATATGAAAGATAAAATTGGGAACAATGATAAACAAAATGTAATTTATAAAATTAATTAAAAGAATTGTGAAGTATTAATAAATATTAGAATGTATTAATTTATTTGAAAAACTAACAGCAATATGATTATTGTTATTATACCCATGAATAATAAGGATAACAGCTCAAATGGGATAATTGAAGATATATTTATATAAAGGTAATAGTTTTAAATTAAAAAAAAATTGGTATATTATTTTAATTGTTGTATGCATAACGTGAATAGTGTAAATTAGTATTGGAGATGGCCTGATGGGGCGATGATTCATATAAAATAAAGAATTTTAACAAGAAACAGTAAAAGGTTTTAAGGAATATTGTCTGTGATAAATAATTTTGACTTTGTTTTAAGTGAATATTGACTATTTAGAAATTAATGGTTTGACCTGGGCAGAATAGCCTGCATGGGGTTTAGAGTTTTTTAAATTATATAATTTCAAAGTTGTATTAAGATTGTCCCTGAAGATGGGCGGATTGGCCGAAACGTCGGACTATAAGAGAAGTAAAAGGTTTTGAGACTATAATAGATAGAATTTAAATTATTTATTTTTAAAAGAAACAGTATTTTCTCTATATCTGATTAGATGTTATTTTAATATCGAACGAGTCTTCATTTTTCAGCCATGTTGTTCACAAGCTCAAACAGTTAGGGGTATCTTTTGCACAAGACTATGCCCCACCCCCATAATCAATTGTTAACAAAGAGAAAATCTAACTTTTATGATAAATTTTGTTTATCATTGTTCTCAATATGAAGGGCATATATAAAATACGATGATCCCAGTAATCTAAAATTAGGTCTGGATTATCTCTCTAGGAAGTCTGGTGAGTCAATTCTTTTAAAAAATTTTTGAGAATAATCACTTCCATCATTTGAAATAAATTATTATTTATTTATTCATGACAATTTTACAACGTTTCGGGACCACTGTCCCATATTCATGCACTATAAAAACCTCATGATTTCATATGGGAAATCATGAGGTTTTTATAGTGCATGAATATGGGACAGTGGTCCCGAAACATTGTACAATTGCCATGAATAAATAAATAATAATTTATTTCAAATGATGGAAGTAATTAACCTCAAACAAATTCTAAAATTAGGTATATATAATGATAATGAGCTGGGTAATATTCTTAATAATATGAAAGATAAAATTGTGAACAATGATAAACAAAATGAAATTTATAAAATAGAAATTAAATTATTTATTTTTAAAAGAAACAGTATTTTCTCTATATCTAATTAGATGTTATTTTAATATTTATTTAAATTATTATTTATTTATTTATGACAATTGTACAACGTTTCGGGACCTCTGTCCCATATTCATCCACTATAAAAACCTCATGTTTTCATATGGGAAATCATGTCCACCATTTGTGCATCTTCACTTATTTCTCAGAGAGAACTTAAGAAAATTCGAACGAGTTTTCATTTTTGAGCCATGTTGTTCACAAACGCAAACAGTTAGGAGCATCTTTTGCACAAGACTATGCCCCACCCCCATAATCAATTGTTAACAAAGAAAAAATCTAACTTTTGCTATACACTTTTTTAAGCCCACCAGACCGATCTGGTATTGAATAAAAAAATATAGAAAAGTGGAAATTTGTAAAACATATGTTTACATTGTATAAGATATATAGTATAATCGTATATGATTATTTAATCACGTAAATATTCAATAAAAGGAAAACTACACACTTAATTTAACAACTGTAGAATACATGTGTGTTCCGGATTACCGGTTCCCAGCCTCTTCCCGAGATTTCAGGATACCTGCTTTTAAATCTTCAACGAAGGCGAATTGGCGCCCGTTGTCATAAACCTTTCTGGACAGGATTCCCCATCAATTTTCGATGTTATTGGGACCAAGAAAGGGAACGACTAAAGGAGAAGTCCCAATACAGTTCCTTAAAAGGGATAGTTTACAATTCTATTTGTATAGAAGCGTTGTTGTAAAACAATAGATAATGTTTCTTATCAGCCGGGTATAACTTTTCTTCTACCATTTTAATTTTTGTCTTATAAGACTAATTAATGAACTAATAATATGTTTACGTGTCTCGATTGTCCACGGATGCGAGTAATCTCGGATGTTGTATGAATAGAGAAAAAACATGGGTAGAAAGAGCAGTGGCAAGTTCTCATCGCCGGAAAAAGACTGAATATTTTTGGCTATACTGTCAGAAGTGGACATTTTGAAAGATATGGATAAATATTTTACTATATTTACCTTTGCTACTAGTTACTTTGCTTCTTTAAGGATAACATAGCTGCAATAACGTTGAAGTGTTGGTCAGTGTGGCATACGAAATGCCAGGCAGGAAAATATTTTGTTTTTTTATTAGTGGTTGCAAAGTTCAGTTATAGCATAATCCTAGACTTCCTGGTATTTTTATTTATTTTCTTTTTAACAACATGTCTCAAAATTGCTTCTTCTCAAATTACAAAGGTAATTAAAAAAATAAATAATCTGGACCTCTACAACCCATGAAGGATCAGGGGAGTAGTACATTTTAAGGTATTGTTACTAAACCAACAGTTATGCAAGGAGGTGATTTGCTCAGAATGTGGCTGGGTGGACCCCGGAGCGCTCCATAACCCACAGGGTTCACTCACAGCTAAAGTAACAGAATAAATAATTATCTGTCACAACCGGATTCGAACCTGGGTTCTTGGGTTTCAAGAGTAAATGTATATTATGTTAGAAAAAATAAACATCAGTATTTTTCATAGAATTTGTAAACCAAAGTACTTTATGAAAGTATTAAATTCTCCCAACTAATGATTCCCAGGGTTATATAAGTAATTTTCAAAAGTGGTTTGAATCCTCCCTGTGTACCCATACACCTTTTTGAAAAATAAATTTAAACACATATATAACAACAAAGTACATAGTAGACTACGACAACACATCAATAAAAAGATACACCCACAAACGTATCTAACGTACTAATAGTACTTGAAACGTGCATCGTACAAAACTTCTTTATTGTACATATACATATTT
>NW_027113955.1:844320-846944 GCF_000696795.3 Halyomorpha halys
TATATATAAACGGGTGTTTTAATTCTTTTCTTCATTAGTTAGAATTTACGTTTATTTCCTTTAATGGCTTTTTTTAATTGCTTTAATTTTTTTTTCGTACTTAAAAAATTTTATACAATTAATAAAGGAAATTTAAAGCTCTTCACTGTATCACGCAAAAAGTATTTTACACCATAACATGCATCACGTAATTATTATCAGCTCTATGGCAAACTGTGAATAATAATTGATAAAAATAACTATTTAAAAAAACACTATAAACTAGTGGTTTCTTCTTTCATTTACACTCTATGGAAAATGAGATATAAATTATAAACTATTCTGTAAGTAAGTCGAAAATGCAGAATATAAAAAAAATTGCAAAATAACCTATTTTTACGGTGTATAATAGTCAAAATTAAAACGTGTGTTTTGTTTTGTTTACTTAAGAATCGATTCGCCACCACGCAGATCATGTCCTTTTGATGGTTTTTCTCAGTTACAATAATATTATTTTTTTTATCTTCATTTACTTGCAATCCAATTTCTTCTGCTTCTCTCATTAGAGTCTATGCAAGTCATTCCATATCATCCTGGATACTTCTTAGGATCGTAATGTCGCCCACGTACGCTAAGATTTTATATTTCATTTCACATTCCTACGTGCATCCGACCATTTTCGCGTGAAGTTCTTCTGATCACTTTATCTAGGGCTACACTGAACAGCATTAGCGAGAATCCATCTCATTGTTCTAGATCTGTTCTGACTTCAAAGGCTTCAGATACTTCTTGTATCAGAACTCTGCATTCAGGATGTTTTACACATTTTTATCATTCTTAGTAACTTCCCGGAAATCCCTTGCTCTGCCATGATCTTCCGAAGACAGTTTCTGTCTACAGCATCATAGGCTGCTTTGAAATCGACAAATTATTTTTATATTAATAAGCTAAATAAAAATTATTTATCGGTGTATATTATGATCAAATATATTTTAAATCAATTAAAAAATTGAATAGGTCAGCCTTTTCGGGGAACAGCGTGGAAATCGTTACTTACGGTACTCCTATGTGGTTTACATCGGATACAAGAACCTGGTAATCCGATTCCAGTGTTATGCTAGTTACAAGGTGATTAGCATATCTGGTAATTAGTTATATGTGACCGAGCTAAGTTCATTTCATTATGTCCTATATCGTAATTATGCCAATATAGTTTCCATATTGAAACAGATATCACAGTTATATTCAGTCATCAGTTAATTTTATCCTGTGATTATTCAAATTCAAGCCATGCAGTACTTATTATTCATTATATTCCTAAAATAAATAACTTTATATCTGATAGGGGGGGGGAATTCAATAAATTATATAATGGAGGACTATTCCACAAAATTAACCAAGCTATCTTTATGATTTATAATTAGGTGATTGCATTCTACCTCGGGCCGTTCGTAGCCAAGGGAGTTAAAGCGCGAACTTAGACTGGCTCATGACTGTGCGCCAGTTCGAATCTGGAGCCTGGGAGTCGACTTTTATTTCTGTGGCGGTCACCCGAAATGAAAACTAGGTAGGGTGTCATACTATGGTTAGAATAGAGTGTTAACCCGTAGATCTCTTCGTCCGTATGTCGGAAATGACTAGGAGAGTATCACAAAAAAATGAATAAATAAATAAGAAAAGTATAACCTTACTTCTGTTTCTGCACACTTTCTTTTACATTTGAGCATATTTGGATTTTTTTTGCTAAAGATTTTGTGTTTGTTTTGCATATCGCATAGAAAATTATAAATGTTATTACTGCATAAAAATCCGTTCTGTTTATTATTGTATTTAAAAAAAAAGGTTTCATTTATAATTATTTAATTAATTAGCTAGATATAATTAAATAACTATCATTTCATTTATAAAATTATTTTTAAAACTTTATCCGTCATTGTAGTTTTTTATTGATCAAATAATTATTAAATTGGTAATGCTCTCTGAATTATATAATAAAATTAATCTATATTCTTCCAACAGTACAGTCTTTTAAATAAATAATGATTGTATAATTAAGTTCTAGTGCCCTATGGCTTTCAATGCCAGTAATTGCGACTGGAAGACGAGCACTGGGACTTCATGGAGTCCTGATTTGCCATCCACCTGTACAGGGAAAAGCTTGGTACGGAGTTCTCTTGTCAGCTAGTGTTCTTCTTCTTCAATCTTCCAGTTCAAATGTCCAATTCTGGGAATGAAAAAATAAAGCCGGCCGTACCCATCATTACTTATCTCATTATTAGTCAATCTATAGATCGATTTTATTTCATTTGTGATGTCCATGTATTATTATTAATTTCAATATTTTTGTGCTTCATTATTATCATTGTTTCCGTAATATGTTTATGTGCACGGTATGAAATTTTTCTTACAGCCCTAATATCTATTGCAATTTAATGTGACAGTTTGTATTATTTTCCAATTAACTGTTTTATGTTTCTTTATACTTACATAAGGCCGTACATCAACACGTAACATAATACTACAGGAAATATCAGCTTTATAAGGTTTAATAAAATATATAGGGAAATCATTTTCAGGTAATATCCATTAGTTATAAGTGGATATTTATAGAAGGTAATTTATATAACTGATATAATATACATACA